>NC_051164.1:55550993-55616747 GCF_013339745.2 Dermacentor silvarum | reverse complement strand
CGCTACCTTCCATTTAGAGGTAAGACGACGTTAGAGGTCAGTGAACACAAGTTCGCCTGTGGAGGGGGACCACCTTCGATACCTTCTATTTAGGAGGCAAGACACCTGTATCGAGTGGCCGTTCAATAGTGAATAGGTTCATTGAGGAGTGGCACATACCAATTGGCACAGACACATTGAACCAAGATAGCGAGAAAAAAGACATTGAAGTGCGGCAGCTACCGTCAAATTCCGCGACACAAGTTCGCCTGTGGAGGGGACCACCTTCGTTACCTTCCATTTAGGAGGTAAGACACCTGTATCGAGTGGCCGTTCAATAGTGAATAGGTTCATTGAGGAGTGGCACATACCAATTGGCACAGACACATTGAACCAAGATAGCGAGAAAAAAGACAATTGAAGTGCGGCAGCTACCGTCAAATTCCGCGACACAAGTTCGCCTGTGGAGGGGGACCACCTTCGCTACCTTCCATTTAGGAGGTAAGACGCCTGTATCGAGTGGCCGTTCAATAGTGAATAGGTTCATTGAGGAGTGGCGCATACCAATTGGCACATACACATTGACCCAAGATGGCATGAAATAAGCCAATTGAAGAATGGCAGCTACCGTCACAAACTCAGCAAAACAAGTTCGCCTGTGGAAGGGGCCACCTTCGCTACCTTCCATTTAGGAGGTGAGACGCCTCTATGAGTGACCGTTCAATAGTGAATAGGTTCATTGAAGAGTGGCGCATACCAAGTGGCGCATACACAATGACCCAAGATGGCATGAAATAAAACAATTGAAAAGCGGCAGCTACCGTCACAAACTCAGCAACAAGTTCGCCTGTGGAGGGGGACCACCTCGCGACCTACCATTTAAGAGAAGGTAAGACGCCTGTACGAGTGCCGTTCAATAGTGAATAGGTTCATTGAAGAGTGGCGCATACCAAGTGGCACATACACAATGACTCAAGATGACGTGAAATAAGATAATTGAAGAGCGGCAGCTAGCGTCACAAACTCAGCGACACAAGTTCGCCTGTGGAGGGGGACCACTTTCGCTACCTTCTATTTAGGAGGTGAGACGCCTCTATCGAGTGACCGTTAAACAGTGAATAGGTTCATTGAGAGCGGCCCATACCAAGTGGCACATACACATTGACCCAAGATAGCGAGAAAAAAGACAATTGAAGTGCGGCAGCTACCGTCAAATTCCGCGACACAAGTTCGCCTGTGGAGGGGGACCACCTTCGATACCTTCCATTTAGGAGGTAAGACACCTGTATCGAGTGGCCGTTCAATAGTGAATAGGTTCATTGAGGAGTGGCACATACCAATTGGCACAGACACATTGAACCAAGATAGCGAGAAAAAAGACAATTGAAGAGCGGCAGCTACCGTCACAAACTCAGCGACACAAGTTCGCCTGTGGAGGGGGACCACCTTCGATACCTTCCATTTAGGAGGTAAGACACCTGTATCGAGTGGCCGTTCAATAGTGAATAGGTTCATTGAGGAGTGGCACATACCAATTGGCACAGACACATTGAACCAAGATAGCGAGAAAAAAGACAATTGAAGTGCGGCAGCTACCGTCAAATTCCGCGACACAAGTTCGCCTGTGGAGGGGGACCACCTTCGATACCTTCCATTTAGGAGGTAAGACGCCTGTAGCGAGTGACCGTTCAGTAGTGAATCGGTTCATTTGGAGGGGCCATACCAAGTGGGCAAAAGCCACATCGACCCACGATGGCGTGAAAAATAAAATAATGGAGGCGGCAGTACCGTCACAAAAACTCTACGACACCAAGTGCCGGTGCGGTGGAACCACCTTCGCTACCTTCATTTAGGAGGTAAGACCTGTAGCGATGTGACCGTTCAAAGTGAATAGGTTCATGAGGAGGGGCTCACATACAAGGGCAAAGACACATCGACCCAAGATGGCGTGAAATAAAATAATGGAAGGAGCGGCAGCTACGTCACAAACTCTGCGACACAAGGTTCGCCTGTGGAGGGGCGACCAACTTCGCTACCCTTACATTTGGAGGAAGACGCTCTGTATCGAGTGACGTTAAATAGTGAATAGGTTCATTTGAGGAGTGGGCTCAGTACCAAGTAGGCACATACACATCGACCTAATATGGCGTGAAATAAGATAATTGAAGTGCGGCAGCTACCGTCAAATTCCGCGACACAAGTTCGCCTGTGGAGGGGGACCACCTTCGATACCTTCCATTTAGGAGGTAAGACACCTGTATCGAGTGGCCGTTCAATAGTGAATAGGTTCATTGAGGAGTGGCACATACCAATTGGCACAGACACATTGAACCAAGATAGCGAGAAAAAAGACAATTGAAGTGCGGCAGCTACCGTCAAATTCCGCGACACAAGTTCGCCTGTGGAGGGGGACCACCTTCGATACCTTCCATTTAGGAGGTAAGACACCTGTATCGAGTGGCCGTTCAATAGTGAATAGGTTCATTGAGGAGTGGCACATACCAATTGGCACAGACACATTGAACCAAGATAGCGAGAAAAAAGACAATTGAAGTGCGGCAGCTACCGTCAAATTCCGCGACACAAGTTCGCCTGTGGAGGGGGACCACCTTCGATACCTTCCATTTAGGAGGTAAGACACCTGTATCGAGTGGCCGTTCAATAGTGAATAGGTTCATTGAGGAGTGGCACATACCAATTGGCACAGACACATTGAACCAAGATAGCGAGAAAAAAGACAATTGAAGTGCGGCAGCTACCGTCAAATTCCGCGACACAAGTTCGCCTGTGGAGGGGGACCACCTTCGATACCTTCCATTTAGGAGGTAAGACACCTGTATCGAGTGGCCGTTCAATAGTGAATAGGTTCATTGAGGAGTGGCACATACCAATTGGCACAGACACATTGAACCAAGATAGCGAGAAAAAAGACAATTGAAGTGCGGCAGCTACCGTCAAATTCCGCGACACAAGTTCGCCTGTGGAGGGGGACCACCTTCGATACCTTCCATTTAGGAGGTAAGACACCTGTATCGAGTGGCCGTTCAATAGTGAATAGGTTCATTGAGGAGTGGCACATACCAATTGGCACAGACACATTGAACCAAGATAGCGAGAAAAAAGACAATTGAAGAGTGCGGCAGCTACCGTCAAATTCCGCGACACAAGTTCGCCTGTGGAGGGGGACCACCTTCGATACCTTCCATTTAGGAGGTAAGACACCTGTATCGAGTGGCCGTTCAATAGTGAATAGGTTCATTGAGGAGTGGCACATACCAATTGGCACAGACACATTGAACCAAGATAGCGAGAAAAAAGACAATTGAAGTGCGGCAGCTACCGTCACAAATTCAGCGACACAAGTTCGCCTGTGGAGGGGGACCACCTTCGATACCTTCCATTTAGGAGGTAAGACACCTGTATCGAGTGGCCGTTCAATAGTGAATAGGTTCATTGAGGAGTGGCACATACCAATTGGCACAGACACATTGAACCAAGATAGCGAGAAAAAAGACAATTGAAGTGCGGCAGCTACCGTCAAATTCCGCGACACAAGTTCGCCTGTGGAGGGGGACCACCTTCGATACCTTCCATTTAGGAGGTAAGACACCTGTATCGAGTGGCCGTTCAATAGTGAATAGGTTCATTGAGGAGTGGCACATACCAATTGGCACAGACACATTGAACCAAGATAGCGAGAAAAAAGACAATTGAAGAGTGGCAGCTACCGTCAAATTCCGCGACACAAGTTCGCCTGTGGAGGGGGACCACCTTCGATACCTTCCATTTAGGAGGTAAGACACCTGTATCGAGTGGCCGTTCAATAGTGAATAGGTTCATTGAGGAGTGGCACATACCAATTGGCACAGACACATTGAACCAAGATAGCGAGAAAAAAGACAATTGAAGTGCGGCAGCTACCGTCAAATTCCGCGACACAAGTTCGCCTGTGGAGGGGGACCACCTTCGATACCTTCCATTTAGGAGGTAAGACACCTGTATCGAGTGGCCGTTCAATAGTGAATAGGTTCATTGAGAGTGGCACATACCATTGGCAACAGACACATTGACCAAGATAGCGAGAAAAAAGACAATTGAAGAGTGACAGCTACGATCACAAACTCGCGACACAAGTTCGCTGTGGAGGGGGACCACCTTCGCTACCTTCCATTTAGGAGGTAAGACACCCTGTATCGAGTGGCCGTTCAATAGTGAATAGGTTCATTGAAGAGTGGCGCATACCAAGTGGTACATACACATTGACCTAAGATTGCGTGAAATAATACTGTTGAACAACGGCAGCTACCGTCACAAACTGAGCGAGACAAGTTCGCCTGTGGAGGCGGACCACCTTCGCTACCTTCCATTTAGGAGGTGAGACGCCTCTATCGAGTGACCGTTCCAATAGTGAATAGGTTCATTGAGAAGTGGCGCATACAAAGTGGCACATACACATGAACCAAAAATAGGCGTGAAATAAGGTAATTGTAAAGCGGCAGCTACCGTCACAAACTCAGCGACGCAAGTTTGCCTGTGCAGGGGGACCACCTTCGCGCCTTCCATTTAGGAGGTAAGACGCTTTATCGAGTGGACCGTTCAATAGTGATAGGTTCATTGAAGAGCGGCTCATACCAAGTGGCACATGCACATTGACCCAATATGGCGTGAAATAAGATAATTGAAGAGCGGCAGCTAGCGTCACAAACTCAGCGACCCAAGTTCGCCTGTGGAGAGGGACCACCTTCGCAACCTTCCATTCAGGACGTAAGACGGCATTATCGAGTGACCGTTCAATAGTGAATGGGTTCATTGAGAAGCGGCCCATACCAAGTGGCACTAGCACATGACCCAGATGGCGTGAAATAAGAAATGAATAGCGGCAGCTACCGTCAAAATCAGCGACACAAGTTCTCCTGTGGAGGAGGACCACCTTCGTACCTTCCATTTAGGAGGTAAGACCCTGTATCGAGTGACCGTTCAATAGTGAATGGTTTCATTGAGAGCGGCATACCAAGTGGCACATACACTTGACCCAAGATGCGTGAAAAAGACATTGAAGAGCGGTAGCACAGTCACAAAACTCAGCAGTCACAGTTCACTTGTGGAGGAGGACCACCTTCGCTACTTCCAATTTAGGAGGTAGAAGCCTGTATCGAGTGACCGTTCAATATGAAATGTTTAATTCAAGAATGGCTCATACCAAGTGGCACTACACATTGGCCAAAATGCGTGAAATAAGAGCATTGTAGAGCGGCAGCTACCATCACAAACTCAGCGACACAAGTTTGCCTGCGGAGAACTACCTTCGCTGCCTTCCCATTTAGGAGGTAACACTCCTGCATCGATGTGAATGCTCAATAGTGAATAGGTTCATGAAGAGCGGCTCATACCAAGTGGCACATACACATTGCACCCAAGATGGCGTGACATAAGATAATTGAAGAGCGCAGCTACCGTCACAAACTCAGCGACACAAGTTCGCCAGTGGAGGGGGACCAGTTTCGCTACCTTCCATTTAGGATGTAAGAAGCCTGTGTCGAGTGACCGTTTGAATATTGAATTGGTTCATTCAAGAGCGGCTCATACCAAGTGGCACACTACACATTGACCCAATATGGCGTCAAATAAGATCATTGAAGAGCCGCAGCTACCGTCACAAACTCAGCGTCACAAGTTCGCTTGTGGAGGAGGACCACCTTCGCTACCTTCCATTTTGGAGGTAAGACGCCTGTATCGAATGACCATTCAATAGTGAATCGGTTCGTTGAAGAGCGGCTCATAAGAAGTGGCACATACACAATGACCCAAGATGGAGTGAAATAAGATAATTGAATAGCCGCAACTGTCGTCAAAAACTCGGCGACACAAGTTTGCCGGCGGAGGAGGACTACCTTCGCTGCCTTCCATTTAGGAGGTAAGAAGCCTGTATCGAGTGACCGTTCAATATTGAATTGGTTCATTCAAGAGCGGCTCATATCAAGTGGCACATACACATTGACCCAATAAGCGTCAAATAAGGTCATTGATGAGCGGCAGCTACCGTCACAAACTCAGCGACACAAGTTCGCCTGTGGAGGGCGACCACCTTCGCTACATTCCATTCAGGAGGAAAGACGCCTTTATCGAGGGACCGTTCAATAGTGAATAGGTTTATTGAAGAGCGGCTCATACAAAGTGGCACATACACATTGGCCAAAAATTGCGAGAAATAAGAGCATTGTAGAGCGGCAGCTACCATCACAAACTCAGCGACACAAGTTTGCCTGCGGAGAACTACCTTCGCTGCCTTCCATTTAGGAGGTAACACTCCTGCATCGAGTGAATGCTCAATAGTGAATAGGTTCATTGAAGAGCGGCTCATACCAAGTGGCACATACACATTGCACCCAAGATGGCGTGAAATAAGATAATTGAAGAGCGGCAGCTACCGTCACAAACTCAGCGACACAAGTTCGCCAGTGGAGGGGGACCAGTTTCGCTACCTTCCATTTAGGATGTAAGAAGCCTGTATCGAGTGACCGTTGAATATTGAATTGGTTCATTCAAGAGCGGCTCATACCAAGTGGCACATACACATTGACCCAATATGGCGTCAAATAAGATCATTGAAGAGCCGCAGCTACCGTCACAAACTCAGCGTCACAAGTTCGCTTGTGGAGGAGGACCACCTTCGCTACCTTCCATTTTGGAGGTAAGACGCCTATATCGAGTGACCAAAGTACATATACTATATATCGAGTGACCGTTCAATATTGAATTGGTTCATTCAAAAGCGGCTCATACCAAGTGGCACCTACACAATGACCCAATATGGCGTCAAATAAGATCATTGAAGAGCGGCAGCTACCATCACAAACTCAGCGACGCAAGTTCGCCTGTGCAGGGGGACCACCTTCGCTGCCTTCCATTTAGGAGGTAACACTCCTGCATCGAGTGAATGCTCAATAGTGAATAGGTTCATTGAAGAGCGGCTCATACCAAGTGGCACATACACATTGCACCCAAGATGGCGTGAAATAAGATAATTGAAGAGCGGCAGCTACCATCACAAACTCAGCGACGCAAGTTCGCCTGTGCAGGGGGACCACCTTCGCTGCCTCCCATTTAGGAGGTAACAATCCTGCATCGAGTGAATGCTCAATAGTGAATAGGTTCATTGAAGAGCGGCTCATACCAAGTGGCACATACACATTTCACCCAAGATGGCGTGAAATAAGATAATTGAAGAGCGGCAGCTACCATCACAAACTCAGCGACGCAAGTTCGCCTGTGCAGGGGGAGCACCTTCGCTGCCTTCCATTTAGGAGGTAAGACTCCTGCATCGAGTGAATGCTCAATAGTGAATAGGTTCATTGAAGAGCGGCTCATACCAAGTGGCACATACACATTGCACCCAAGATGGCGTGAAATAAGATAATTGAAGAGCGGCAGCTACCATCACAAACTCAGCGACGCAAGTTCGCCTGTGCAGGGGGACCACCTTCGCTGCCTTCCATTTAGGAGGTAACACTCCTGCATCGAGTGAATGCTCAATAGTGAATCGGTTCGTTGAAGAGCGGCTCATACCAAGTGGCACCTACACAATGACCCAATATGGCGTCAAATAAGATCATTGAAGAGCAGCAGCTACCATCACAAACTCAGCGACGCAAGTTCGCCTGTGGAGGAGGACCACCTTCGCTACCTTCCATTCAGGAGGAAAGACGCTGTATCGAGTGACCGTTCAGTAGTGAATAGGTTCATTGAAGAGCGGCTCATACCAAGTGGCACATGCACATTGACCCAATATGGCGTGAAATAAGATCATTGAATAGCGGCAGCTACCGTCACAAACTCAGCGACACAAGTTCGCCTGTATTGGGACACCACCTTCGCTGCCTTCCATTCAGGAAGAAAGACGCCTGTATCGAGTGAATGCTCAATAGTGAATAGGTTCATAGAAGAGCGGCTCATACCAAGTGGCACATACACATTGCACTCAAGATGGCGTGAAATAAGATAATTGAAGAGCGGCAGCTGCCGTCAGAAACTCGGCGACACAAGTTCGCCTGTGCAAGGGGACCACCTTCGCTACTTTCCATTTAGGAGGTAAGACGCCTTATCGAGTGACCGTTCAATAGTGAATAGGTTCATTGAAGAGCGGCTCATACCAAGTGGCACATGCATATTGACCCAATATGGCGTGAAATAAGATCATTGAAGAGCGGCAGCTACCGTCACAAACTCAGCGTCACAAGTTCGCTTGTGGAGGAGGACTACCTTCGCTGCATTCCATTTAGGAGGTAAGACTCCTGTATCTAGTGACCATTCAATAGTGAATCGGTTCGTGGAAGAGCAGCTCATAAGAAGTGGCACATACACACTGACCCAAAATGGAGTGAAATAAGATAATTGAATAGCCGCAACTGTCGTCAAAAACTCGGCGACACAAGTTTGCCGGCGGAGGAGGACTACCTTCGCTGCCTTCCGTTTAGGAGGTAAGAAGCCTGTATCGAGTGACCGTTCAATATTGAATTGGTTCATTCAAAAGCGGCTCATACCAAGTGGCACCTACACAATGACCCAATATGGCGTCAAATAAGATCATTGAAGAGCGGCAGCTACCGTCACAAACTCAGCGACGCAAGTTCGCCTGTGCAGGGGGACCGCCTTCGCTACCTTCCATTTAGGAGGTAAGACGCCTTTATCGAGTGACCGTTCAATAGTGAATATGTTCATTGAAGAGCGGCTCATACCAAGTGGCACAGGCACATTGACCCAATATGGCGTGAAATAAGATCATTGAAGAGCGGCAGCTACCGTCACAAACTCAGCTACACAAGTTCGCCTGTGGAGGAGGACCACCTTCGCTACGTTCCATTCAGGGGGAAAGACGCTGTATCGAGTGACCGTTCAATAGTGAATAGGTTTATTGAAGAGCGGCTCATACAAAGTGGCACATACACATTCACCAAAAATGGCGTGAAATAAGAGCATTGTAGAGCAGCAGCTACCATCACAAACTCAGCGACACAAGTTTGCCTGCGGAGAACTACCTTCGCTGCCTTCCATTTAGGAGGTAACACGCCTGCATCGAGTGAATGCTCAATAGTGAATAGGTTCATTGAAGAGCGGCTCATACCAAGTGGCACATACACATTGACCCAAGATGGCGTGAAATAAGATAATTGAAGAGCGGCAGCTACCGTCACAAACTCAGCGACACAAGTTCGCCTGTGGAGGGGGACCACTTTCGCTACCTTCCTTTTAGGAGGTAAGACGCCTGTATCGAGTGACCGTTCAATAGTGAATGGGTTCGTTGAAGAGCGGCTCATACCAAGTGGTACATACACATTGACCCAAGATGACGTGAAATAAGATAATTGAAGAGCGGCAGCTGCCGTCAGAAACTCGGCGACACAAGTTCGCCTGTGCAGGGGGACCACCTTCGCTACCTTCCATTCAGGAGGAAAGACGCCTGTATCGAGTGACCATTCAATAGTGAATGGGTTCGTTGAAGAGCAGCTCATACCAAGTGGCACATACACATTGACCCAATATGGCGTCAAATAAGATCATTGAAGAGCGGTAGCTACCGTCACAAACTCAGCGTCATAAGTTCGCCTGTGGAGGAGGACCACCTTCGTGCCTTTCATTTAGGAGGTAACACGCCTGCATCGAGTGAATGCTCAATAGTGAATAGGTTCTTTGAAGAGCAGCTTATATCAAGTGGCACATACACATTGCACCCAAGATGGCGTGAAATAAGATAATTGAAGAGCGGCAGCTACCGCCACAAACTCAGCGACACAAGTTCGCCAGTGCAGGGGGACCACCTTCGCTACCTTCTATTTAGGATGTAAGAAGCCTGTATCGAGTGACCGTTCAATATTGAATTGGTTCATTCAAGAGCGGCTCATACCAAGTGGCACATACACATTGACCCAATATGGCGTCAAATAAGATCATTGAAGAGCTGCAGCTACCGTCACAAACTCAGCGTCACAAGTTCGCTTGTGGAGGAGGACCACCTTCGCTACCTTCCATTTTGTAGGTAAGACGCCTGTATAGAATGGCCATGCAATAGTGAATCGGTTCGTTGAAGAGCGGCTCATAAGAAGTGGCACATACACATTGACCCAATATGGCGTCAAATAAGATCATAGATGAGCGGCCGCTACCGTCACAAACTCAGCGTCAGAAGTTCGCTTGTAGAGGGGGACCACCTTCGCTACTTTCCATTTAGGAGGTAAGACGCCTGTATCGAGTGACCGTTCAATAGTGAATAGGTTCATTGAAGAGCGGCTCACACCAAGTGGAACATACACTTTGACCCAAGATGGCGTGAAATACGATCACTGAAGAGCGGCAGCTGCCGTCAGAAACTCAGCGATGCAAGTTCGCCTGCGGAGGAGGACTACCTTCGCTGCCTTCACGCAACTACCTTCACGCAAGAGGCCGCGTTTCTACCAGAAAGATCGCCTTCGTGCATAGCGTTCGCTTCCAGTGTTTCCCGATAACCATTACGGTTGCTTAAGCTGCAGTTGTCGGGAAGCGTGACAAGCCGTCAGGGATCTTTGAATGCTATCGCGTTCCACTCTTAAAAGCGAAGCTTAAGCGTCCTCCAATTTTTTGTCACGTGCTATCTACACAACCAAACCAATTTCCAGTCAGACTCTACTCTATCGTCGTTGCACGGCCGCTGGATAAAAAGAAAGGTGCCTTTTTTTATCCTGCGGCCGTGGTCCTTTTATCAATAATAAGTTAATAGGCGCAGCTTTTTTTCGTGATAACCCACAGAGTAAGCGAGTGACTAGCGATAATACGCCTTTGCCTTTACAAGCCATTGCGATATTCAAGAATCGACGTTTCAATCCTTGTGCGTGGAAAGAACAAACTTAAAGCAACTGAACACGTCCGTGACCGAATATGCAGAAGCTTAACCATCAGGTAGTGACCACACCAAGGCAAGTTGCTGAATCATGAGCATGGCAAGCTACTGCTTCAAAGTGATTGGCAAATAAAAAACCAGGAGCGGTATACACTGATCCTGATTTAATTCAGAAGTGGTAAGCTTGAACATCTCGTAAATTATGTCTAGTCCCGCTTCAATAGCACAAGCACCGTATGTACTATTCGCATCGTTTGGACAAGGTCCAAAATGCTGCGAAAGCGCCTACACGTCCTCAAAAGCTGAGGTCTAAGCTTCGTGTCGTCCGCCCAGTCTACGTCTACGATATCCACTCAAGCAGAGGTTTGCTGAGCTGCCCCGGGGCGTCATGCACATCATGTTGTGAATAAGGAGGTAACTGAGGCAAGTAATGGTCGTGTAACTATGTGATCAAACATGACAGCACCCACGGGAACGTTGCATAGAAACAAATCACGCTCCTTAATTACAGCATGGAAACGCTGTCAAATCTGGGAATCAATGTAAGAGTACTAGGTAGACTAGCATAGGAAGTCCATGTAATGTATAAAGTTTGTTTATTCATTTCGGTAGAATTTCGCGAAATGCATAAGAAGGGGTACGACGAGGCGTCGGATGGGAAACTTTCAATGTTCAGGAAACAGAAAGTAAAATATTATTTTTTATACCTCTATTGGCAGCGGCGGGAATAGAAACGGGCAACTAGTCAGTAAAAACCAAGGCCACAGTACCGGTATAGATACAACAAAGTTAGACCTTAAATGAGTACTGATTGCAGGATATTAATAACTACAACAGGGGGAAATTACAATGCATGAAAGAAAGATATCAAAAAGGCAGTGCTATCCAATAACTCGAAAGGCAGTGTACTTCCTTTTAAGGGGCAGGCTAGGAATGGGAATGTACAAAAAAAAAGGATTATTCAAGAAGGTGACTTGAGTAGTATGCAAAAATACTTCGGTGGCAATTGCACAGAACTTCTTCGATCGCAGGAGTACACAGACAAAGCAGATGAATATGGCTCACGCCTCTATGAATCCCTTCAACAGATGTCTGGAATAGTGCCGAAGGGGAGAAGTATCACCAGCGCACGATGATGTAATCATGCGCCTACTATAGAAAAGGACAAAGAAATAAACAGCGATAATAAATACGTCTAATAATTGAAGTAGTATTGTCACAAAAGTGTGCTAAATCTAGGCGCGCGCCGCTCGTCGCTCAAGCCAGCGAACAAGCAAGCCGGCCCAGCGTCAGCTTCGCCCGAGGGAGAGAGCGCATACGCCACCGAGAGCCGACGCGATCAACGGAGACTAAAAGCTTCGACAAGATATGCGAAGGAGACGGTAACGAGAGGGAGGAGAGGGCGTGTGCCGAAACACCCTCTCAGACCCCTGTGTACGGCGAGCCCGAGCGTGAGCCACCACCCTTCTCGAAGAATCTTCGGAAAATGAAATTATGGGGTTTTACGTGCCAAAACGACGATCTGATTATGAGGCACGCCGTAGTGGTGACTTCGGAAATTTGGATCACCTGGGGTTCTTTAACGTGCACCGAAATCTAAGTACACAGGTGTTTTCGCATTTCGGCGCCATTCGACATGCGGCCGCCGTGGCCGGCATACGATCCCACGACCTCGTACTGAGCAGCCCAACACCATAGCCACTGAGCAACCAGGGAGGGTAAGAATCTTCGGAGCCGCGGCCGAAAACGCGAGAAATGTCTAGTAGATTCCAAGGATTTGTTCATGCTACGGGAGCACGACCCTGTCAGAAAGTTCAAGAAGTGCCGGCTAAGGCAATAAAAGTGCCGTGCGGGAATCAGTAGGGGGATCTGACCGCGCCAGTGAAGAAATGTGAATACTGACCGTATGCGGATGAAGGGGATTAACCGGCAAGCTAGTCGACGAGTTACTCGAGCGTCTGCATTTTCAGAAGTTCCATCTTCGAGATTTGCCTCGAGCTATACGCCGAGGTCGTCCGGCTCAAGAGAAGCAAGGGTGAATACGCTGTAATGCAGTGATTTGGGCTTGTTGCTATGACATCGTGAGGCTTATAGCACATGAAAAAGACAAGGACGAAGGAAGAGGTGACACACACAGGCGCTAACTTGCAACAATATTTATTTCGAGAAAAAGTTAAGTTGATTAAGAGGGGAATCGCAAAGACATGCTTGTCAAGCGCGTTATGTAAGTCATGACCTGAGCTGATGACCGACAGCTTCAATGATCAGATCCTCCGCCTTCGTTTGGCAGGTTATCCCACACATGTCCTTATTAGCGTTGCTGAGAGTCTGCTCAAGTCGAAGTTATCAAAAAATTCTTCCTGCCTGCCTTGTATAAATAAGAAGAACGTAGCTGTCATCCCGTATATCCACGGCCTATCACACCGTTTAAAGAAAATAGGTCAACGTGCGAATGTTATGGTAGTGTTTTCTGCTTCTACAAAATTGCAATGTCTGTGCAGACTAACCAGACCAGGCCTGTCTGAGAAGCGCATGTGCAAAAAGAAACATCACGACCCGTTTGTTGAATGTGCGGAAGCAATTGTGTACAACCTTCCTTTAAAGTGCGTAAAAAATTACGTGGGGCAAAGCGGAAGGTGCCTCAATGAGCGTTTAAAGGAACACCGGTGCACTGTAGCAGAAAAGCGGGGTGGGTTCCTTGACACTCACTGCAGGCATTGCAAGTGGGCTGATGCCGGGGCGGATGAAGGTAACCGCTCGACGTGTGCTCCAGCATACAGAGACTGCTCCATCGTGGGAAGAGCACGAGGAAGATTAACTCGCGAAATTATTGAAGCGGAAATGATTGATAGGCTCGGGGATAACTGTATTTCACAGCTATCTATTGCCCTTTCCCGCAAAGAGTTAGCTTACCTGCGTAATGATGTGAAAGGTATTTTTGTAAACGGCGCATGTATGATGATGTATGCGAAAAAGTTGTATATATATGTGGGTCATTTTCTCGAAATAAATATTGTTGCAAGTTAGCGCCTGTGTGTGTCACCTCTTCCTTCGTCCTTGTCTTTTTCATGCGCTATAAGCCTCACGAGGGTGAATACGATTGGACACTTAGTGTTCCTATTCATTCTGTACTGTATGTGTTGAACCCTCAGGGTGTGTCGTGAATTATTTTCCCGAGTTTGTTATCACCCATCTGGATTGCATTGTGGTTGTGCCTAGCCGAAGAGTGTATGCGCGTATGTAACTGCCTTGTTTGAACAATATATTTTGTTGTGTCAACTCTTGGCTCTGACTCGGTCTTTGGACCACAACCGGCGTTCGATGGCGCACCAGAAGGCCTCTTATTGATTGTGCTTGCTTCGTGAGGTTATTTTCGGAAGCTCATAAGTCGGCTTTAGAACTTGTCAAGGTGTTGGCGCCTCGTTCCCAAGGTGTGTGACAAGTATGTTGGCGCCGTGGTATCTCCCACTGCCCCGTTCAAAAGGGAAATTGTTGACGATCATCGCCCAAGCAATATAGTGATGTCGTAGGAGTCAACAAACTGTGATGATGATGATTATTGTGGTTTATTGGCGCAAGGGCCAGATGTGGCCAAAGAGCGCCAAGACGATGGTAATGGCTTGTTAGTGATATATGAATAGTCAATTATATAAACATTAGATGTGGCATGGCTGTAAAGGAGCCTAAAAACAGTCGCTGTAAAGTGCGTAAAATCTATACGTAATAAGATTAGGGCAATGACTAATGATGTGTACTATAGACATGAACAATACATTGCGAAATAATGATATGACAAAATATTACAGATGCAAGAATTGACCAGAAGCACAAGCGCCTAAACAGAGCCCTTGAGACACAAGGGCCTGGAGGCATGTGTTACAAAAAACTATCACAGCAACATCCTCTGCAGAGAGGATGCGCTACGAACTTATTGGGCTAATAACATGTAGCACAACATCATTCAAGAATGCGAGGACTGCTTTGATGTTAAAAAGCGGTTCTTTACCAAAAACATAGCGGGATGTAGAGGGACACAATAGCAATATGCTAGAGGAAAGTGTCTCTTTCTTTCTCTTTCGGCTTCCCGACACTCCAGGAGGACGTGGAGGACGGTGAGCCTCTCGCCACATCTACCACAGGTTGGAGGATCATTACCATTCAATAGAAAATTGTGGGTGCCGTACGTGTGTCCTATTCGGAGACGACAGAATAGGATATCAGTTCGCCGAGTTTTCGTTACGGAGGGCCAGTAACCTAACTGTGGCTTAATCAAATGAAGCTTATTACTTATTTGTGCGTCCCACAAGCTGTTGCCAGTGGCTTCGCAGTTTCTTTCGCAAGAAAGGTTTCACATCTATTGCAGGAACAGCAGGTGTAGAGTTAATAGCGGGTTATGTTACTGATGTGGCCTTGTGGTCGGCAAGAACATTGCCCTCGATGCCTCTATGCCCAGGCACCCAGCATATAATGACATGCTGGTTAGTTGCGTATGCTCTACAAAGAACAGAATAGAGCTCAATGAGAACAGAGTTTTTCTGTTTACAGGGTGACTTGAAGGCTTTTACGACACTTTGGGAGTCTGTAAATATAATAGTTTTTTGAAGTTTTGATTTCTTGATATGCTTTACAGCTGACAATATTGCGTAGGCCTCAGCCGTAAAGATACTTGTTTCTGGGTAGAGTACGCCGGATTCCGAGAAGGACGGACCGATGGTTGCATAAGATACTCCGGCATGTGATTTAGAAGCGTCTATGTAAAATTCTGTGCACGAGTACTTGGACTGTAACTCTAGGAAATGCATTCGTATTTCGACCTCTGAAGCGTGCTTTGTAACCTCTGTAAATGATATATCACATGCTACTACCTGCCACTCCCACGGTGGTAACAGGTTGGCTGAAGGCATTAAGCGATGTTCGAGGAATGGGATATCCATTTCTTTGCTAAGCTCCCTGACGCGCAGTGAGAAAGGCTGTCTTACAGAGGGACGATTACGAAAAAGTGTAGCACACGTCATATCGTTAACGGTATTAAAACACGGATGCTGATGATTGGAGTGGACTTTAAGGAAATATGTAAGGCTGGTGTATGTTCTCTGCAGATGGAGTGACCACTCATTTGATTCGACGTATAAACTTTCAATGGGGCTGGTTCTGAAAGCGCCAGTGGCCAGGCGGATACCTAGATGGTAGACGGGATCCAGCATCTTCAGCGCACTAGGGGCGGCAGAGTGATATACCACGCTACCATAGTGCAATCGTGATGAAATGAGACTCTTGCAAAGATTCATTAAACACTTTTTGTCGGTACCCGAGGATGTGTGAGATAAAATTTTCAGTAAGTTCATTGTTTTTAGACATTTCACCTTGAGATATTTTATATGCGGAATGAAAGTAAGTTTAGAATCAAGTATGATGCCTAGGAACTTGTGTTCTTTGTTCACGGGTATTTGTTGTCCATACATTTCGATAGTGGGATCTGCAACAAGCCCTTTCTTCCTGGCGAAAAGAACACAAGAACTTTTGGGGGGGTTCACTTTGAATCCGTTTTCATCTTCCCACTTGAATACTTTGTTTAGGCCCTGTTGTACTTGTCTCTCACACACTGTGAGGTTGCAGGATTTGAAACCTATTTGTATATCGTCTACGTAGACGGAATAAAATATAGCCGGTGGTAATGAGGCACGGAGTGTGTTCATCTTAACGATAAAGAGTGTGCAGCTGAGCACACCTCCCTGGGCTACACCAGTTTCCTGTATAAATTGACGCGACAATACATTGCCGATTTTCACGCGGAAGGTACGTTTAGACAAATAGCTTTCTATTATGTTTAGCATATTTCCACGGATACCCATTCCCGAGAAGTCTCGCAAAGTTTCATATCACCAAGTTGTGTTGTACGCCTTTTCCATATCGAGGAATATCGACAAGAAAAACTGTTTCAGTACAAATGCATCACGGATATGTCCTTGAATGCGCACGAGATGATCAGTTGTAGACCGCCCTTCTCTAAAGCCACACTGGTAGGGGTCAAGCATTTTGTTCAGTTCAAGGAAATGTATAAGTCGGCGATTAATCATTTTTTCAAAAAGCTTACACAGGCAACTTGTGAGAGCTATCGGGTGGTAACTTGCCGCCGAGGAAGGGTCTTTACCGTGCTTCATAACTGGAATAACAATAGCTTGCTTCCATGAGGATAGGAGGTATCCGGCAGCCCAGATAGAGTTGAAGAGTGCCAGAAGTGTCATCTGTGTGTCAATGTGTAGGTTTTTAATCATGTCATACATGATTCTGTTAGCGCCCGGTGCAGAGCTACTGCACACGCTCAAGGCAGCTCTCAGCTTGACAATAATAAAAGGACGGTTGTATGGTTCGTTAGGTCGGCATTTGCGATCCAGTCACTTAAGTTCACCTACTTGTTTATATTTAAGAAATGATTCTGAGTAATTCATGGAACTTGATAGACGCTCGAAGTGTTCGCCCGGAGCGTTGGCCTGGTCTTCCAAGGTATTCCCTTGGTCGTCAACTAAAGGCAAGGGGTAGACTTCCTGCCCCTTTAGCTTTCTTAGGCCATTCCATACTTTACAATCTTGGGTATAGGTTGTTATGCTAGAGAGAAACGTCTCCTAGCTAGCCATCCTTGCCTGTCGCCGCGTACGCCTTCCCTGTGATTTTACCAGTTTAAATTCGTTAAGATTTTCCGCAGTCGGGGAGCGACGCAGTGCGCCCCACGCTTTGTTCTATTTCTTTCGTGCCACTCTGCACTCCTCATTCCACCAGGGGACCCGTCTTTTACACGAGATTCCTTTTGGTTGTGGAATGAATTTTTCAGCTGTGTGGAGTATAAAACCAGTAAAATACGCTACTGCGTCGTCAATACTAAAAACGCTGATAAAATCTTGTGATAAGTAGGTTGATTCTTTAAAACCTTTCCGGTTAGCTGATGTTATTTTCCAACGCGGGGCGTGGGGTGAACTGTCATGTTCTTCTATCAAGGTCAACGTCACAGGAAAGTGGTCGCTCCCAAATGGATTTTTAACGGCATTCCATTCTATATAAGGAAGGAGGTTAGCAGAGCCACTCGCTAAATCTATAGAAGAAAATGAATTATGGTGGGTGTTATAATAAGTGGGCTCTTTTTTTTGTTAGACACGCACCAGAGGTTATTAGAAAGTTTTCTATAAGGCGACCCCTAGCATCACACCGGGAGTCTCCCCACAAAGTGCTGTGAGCATTAAAATCACCGGTGATAATGTATGGTTCCGGGAGCTGGTCAGTTAGGCTGTAAAATTCAGTTTTGGTTCAGGTTTGTAATCTGGCGGATTGTAAATACAACAAATGGTTACCAACTTCTTTAAAAGTATCGCTCGCACGGACACCGCCTCAAGTGGTGTCTGAAGAGAGAGGTTCTGGCAAGCAACACATTTATCTACAATTATTGCTACACCTCCGGTGGAGGCAACAGCATCGTCACGGTCTTGACGGAAGATAGCATATTGTCTGAGGAAGCTTGCTTGTGTGGGTTTTAGATGTGTTTCCTGAACACACAGCACCTTTGGATTATATTTATTAAGGAGTTTCCTAATATCGTCGAGGTTATGGAGCAGTCCTCTCACATTCCATTGTAAAATTTGTGTCTCCATTTTAGATATGTTTTGTGCTGTGTGTTCAAGGATGCAAAATATGCTCACAGAGCCATTTCTGGGCGCCGTGATGCGGGGTTTGTCTTTTTGGAGTGGTCGATGGAATCGCGCCGCTCCTTAGGTGCTGACTGCGCCCTCACGCTCGGTGTTGTGTCCATGGCCTCTTGCGAGGCGCTGGACACGCGCTCTTTCGAGCGATGTGGTTGCCTTGAAAGCCTCGCCTCGAAAGACGGGGCCTTGGAGCCCACCAGCCCGGAAGTTGATGGGCCCTCTTTGGATGGCGGAGCAGTACTGGCTGCACCCGCCAAGGGGGCGGATGGCGTCATCGCTGGCTCACTACGCGTGTGCCAGGCAGCCGCCGAAAGCCGTTGTGGTGCAGCGCCCTGACGCACCACATCGGCAAAGCTGGTTTTTGGCAGGTATAACACCTGCCGACGTGCCTCTTTAAGCGAAATGCTTTGTTTTACTTTAATTATAACAATTTCCTTTTCTTTCTTCCAGAATGGGCAGGACCGCGAGTACGCGGCATGCTCCCCATTACAGTTCGCACAGTGAAGAGAGTTTTCACAGGATTCAGAGGTGTGTTCATGATTACTGCATTTCGCACAAGTTTGCCGGCTTCGGCAGTTCTGTGAACTGTGCCCAAATCGCTGGCACTTAAAACATCTCAGAGGATTGGCACGTATGGCCTTACACGAAGTTATGTACCCGGCCTCGATGGACTCGGGCAGAACACTTGAATTGAAAGTAAGTATCAGGTGCTTAGTCTGGATTACTTTCCGTCACGCCTCATGTCAATTCGTTTAACGTTGATAGCATTCTGTTCACTGAAGCCCTCCAAGAGTTCAGCTTCAGTCAGTTCCAACAAATCGTCGTCCGAGACAACGCCACGGGTGGTGTTCATGGTGCGGTGCGGGGTTATAGTTACTTGGCTGTCCCCAAAGGACACTAGATTAGGCAGCTTTTCGTATTGCTTCTGATCATCGAGCTCCAAGAGGGGATCACCACTGGCCATCCTCGATGCCTTATATAACCTGGCCCAAGAGCATCAGTAAGGAATTTAGAGACTAGAAAAGGGGAGATTGTTCGTACTTTGTTTTCCTGCTTTTTGAGAGTGAATTACATGGAACCGCGGGAAGTTTTGTTTTTGATGTCTAAAGAATTGGAACACGTCTTCGGTGTGCCCTCGTTTTAGACAGCGATCAGGATGAATGAATGAATGAATGTGTGTGGTTTAGTGGCGCAAGGGCCAGGTATGGCCAAAGAGCGCCATGCCAGTGTTTGTTAGTTCGCAGTGAAGTGATGAATTCTGAGAAGTAGATGTGACGGGGCTGTAAAGGGGCCTAAAAATAATCGCTGTAAAGTGCGTAAAATATACATGTACTAAAATCATGGCAATGAATAATGAGGTGTACTATGCAATGAAGAATGTATTGAGAAAGAATGACACAATATTTAAAATATTTAAGATGCAGTAATTGGCAAGAAGCACTACTGCCTAGACAGAGCCCTTGAACCACAAGGGCCTGGAGGCATGTGCTATAAACATTTATCACAGCGGCATCCTCTCGAGAGAGGATGCGCTACGAACTAGTTGGGCTAATAACATGCAGGACCACATCGTTCAAAAAATCGACGACTGCTTTGGCATTAAAAATCGGTTCTTCGCCAAGAAACATAATGGGGTGAAGCGGGACATGATATCGGTACGCTTCTGAAAAATATTTCTTTCTTTCTGTTTCGGCTTCCCGGCACTCCACGAGGACATGGAGGACAGTCAGCCTCTCACCACATCTACCACAGGTTGGTGGTTCACTACCAGTAAGCAAAAAATTGTGGGTGCCATATGTATGTCCTATTCTGAGACGACAGAATAGGACATCAGTTCGTCGTGTTTTCGTTACGGGAGGCCAGAAACCTAACTGTGGTTTAATGAGGTGAAGCTTATTGTTTATTTCAGCGTCCCACAAGCGTTGCCAGTGGCTTCGCAGTTTCTTTCGCAGGAAAGGCTTCAAATCTGTTGCAGGAACAGCAGTTGTAGGGTTAATAGCCTGAGATGTAACAGATGTGGCCATTTGATCTGCTCGAACATTACCCTCAATGCCTCTATGACCCGGCACCCAGCATATAATCACATGCTGGTTAGATATATACGCTTTACACAGAATGGAATAGAGCTCATTAAGTACAGGGTTTTTGTGTTTACAGAATGATTGCAATGCTTTCACAACACTTTGCGAGTCTGTAAATATGATAGTCTTTTTCATTTCATTATAAACTTTACAGCCGATAATATTGCATAGGCCTCAGCCGTAAAGATACTTGTCTCCGGGTGCAGTACACCGGATTCCGAAAACGATGGACCGATGGATGCATAAGATACCCCGGCATGTGACTTGGAAGCGTCTGTGTAAAACTCTGTACACGAGTATTTAGATTGGAGTTCTAAGAAATGAATTCTAATATGTGCCTCTGGCGCGTGTTTAGTGACCGCTACGAACAATGTGTCGCACTCTATGAGCTGCCACTGCCACGGTGGCAACAGTTTCGCCGGAGCCACAGGACATTGTTCAAGAAGCGGAACACCCATTTCCTCACTGAGGTTCCTCACACGCAAAGAGAATGGCTTTCTCGCTGCAGGTCGATTATGGAAGAGTGTGGCAGCGGTCACGTCATTTATAGTTGAATATGAAGGATGTTCAATGTTTGCTTGTACTTTCAGGAAATATGTAAAACTGCTGTATGAACGTTGCAGATGAAGCGACCACTGATTCGACTCTACGTAGAGGTTCTGGATTGGACTTGTCCTGAAAGCACCAGTCGCGAGACGGATGCCCAAGTGGTGAACGGGGTCTAGAATTTTTAATGCACTTGGCGTTGCAGAATTAAAAATTATAGACGCGTAATCAAGGCGTGAGAGGACAAGACTGTTATAGAGGTTTAAGAGACACCTTCGATCACTGCCCCATGTTGTGCGCTATAGAAGCTTTAGGAGGTTCATTGTCTTCAGGCACTTTGCCCTCAGACGCTTAATATGAGGAATAAACGTGAGTTTTGAATCTAAAGTTACTCCAAGAAACTTGTGCTCGCTGCTTACAGAGAGCGCATCTCCTTTGATTTCAATAGTTGGGACTGGCGTTACGCCTCTCTTGTTTGTAAAGAGTATGCAAGTGCTCTTCTGAGCGTTAACTTTAAAACCATTCTCATCCGCCCATTTGGACAATTTGTTTATTCCAAGCTGCACTTGTCGTTCGCAGATGGCAATATTGCATGACTTGAAGGCTATTTGCACATCGTCGACATAAATGGAATAAAACATTGTGCGTGGAATGACTGTGTGCAGGGAATTCATTTTTACTATAAATAGTGTGCAAGTGAGAACGCCTCCCTGTGGTACACCGGTCTCTTGGGTGAATGACTTAGACAGAGCGTTACCCACTCTTACGCGGAATGTGCGATTAGATAGGTAACTTTCGATTGTATTTAACATGTTGCCACCGACACCCATCGTGGAAAGATCTCTGAGAATGCCGTAGCGCCATGTCGTGTCGTAAGCATTTTCTAGGTCGAGGAACACTGAGAGGCAGAACTGCTTATGTATAAAAGCATCCCTCATATAAGACTCAATGCGAACAAGGTGGTCTGTTGTGGACATACCTTCCCTGAAACCACATTGCAAGGGGTCTAGTAGTTTGTTATATTCAAGGAAAGAGATTAAGCGCCTGTTTATCATTTTTTCAAATAGTTTGCACAGGCAGCTTGTTAGCGCTATTGGCCTGTAGCTGCTGGCTAGGGATGGGTCTTTGCCTTGTTTAAGCACGGGGATGACTATAGCTTCCTTCCACGAGGACGGGATATACCCATCCGCCCACATGGCATTGAAAAGATACAGGAGTGTTTTCAGAGCTTCAGGATGTACGTACTTAATCATTTCATATATGACACGATCACCGCCTGGCGCCGAGTCATTGCAGCAAGCGAGGAATGCCTTGAGTTCAGTTAAAGTAAATGGATAGTTGTAGGCCTCACTCGATGAACCTTTACGTTTAAGGGGCTGTCGCTCTTCGCGTTCTTTGAACCTCAGAAATGCTTGTGTGTCGTGGGACGCACTGGATACATGTTCGAAGTGTTCGCCCAGACAATCTGCCTGGTCTTCCAGGCTCTCACCTTGGGTACTGACTAACGGTAATGGGTGTACCTCCCGGCCTTTTAATTTATTTACTCGATTCCACACTTTTGTCTCATCCGTGTAAGAATTTATACTGGAGATGTACTTCTCCCAACTCTCCCTTTTAGCACGTCGGCGTGTTCTTCTACCCTGGGACTTTATTTGTTTGAAACTAATCAAATTTTCAGCAGTTGGGGAGTCGCGAAGTCGTCCCCAAGCTTTGTTTTGATTTTTCCGTGCTTGTTTACATTCTTCATTCCACCACGGGATGCGACGTTTATTCGCTAGTCCATTAGTTTGACGGATGCATTTCGTAGCAGCGTCAATTATAAAGCCTGTAATATACGCCACAGCGTCTTCTATATTAAAGGAGGCAATATCATCCGTGCTTAAATACGTAAGTTCTCGGAAACGTTCCCAGTTAGCTGTGTCAACCTTCCATCGGGGAATGTGTGGTGAGCTTATATCTTGTCTTGTTAAGTTTAATATAATAGGGAAGTGGTCGCTCCCAAAAGGGTTCTTGAGAACGGACCACTCTAGGTCCGGCATTAGTGTGCTCGATACTATAGTTAAATCTATGGAGGAGTATGTATTATGCGCCACACTGTAGTATGTTGGCTCTTTCTTATTAAGTATACATGCTCCTGAGGAAAAGAGAAAGTTTTCGATTAGGCGACCTCTCGCATCGCAACGAGAGTCTCCCCACAATGAGTTATGTGCGTTTAAATCTCCGACAACTATGTATGGAGCCGGAAGTTCATCTATGTAGTTTTGAAATTCGGTTTTATTAATTTGATAACTTGGAGGGATGTATATAGAACTGATAGTGACTAGCTTGTCAAACAGCACCCCTTGGATAGCAACTGCCTCCAGGGGCGTACGAAGTTTTATTTCCCGACAGGCAACACCTCTGTCAACTATGATAGCAACACCACCGGATGACACAACAGTTTCATCGCGGTCTTTGCGAAAAATAGCATACTGTGTGAGGAAATTTGTTTGTGTATGTTTGAGGTGTGTTTCCTGAACACACAGCACCCTGGGACTAAACTTGCGGAGGAGTTCTTTAACGTCGTCAAGATTTTGGAGGAGACCTCTGACGTTCCAGTGAACTATTTCAGTGCCCATATTAAAAGGAGTGTTGTGCTGTGTGTTTAGGACAAGAAAGTTAGCTTACAGAACCCTTTAGAGGCCCTGTAATGCGGGGTTTCTCTTTTTTGGAGCGGTCGAGAGATTCTCGCCGCTCCTTAGGCGCTGGCTGCGCCGTCTGGCTAGAAGATGTGTCCATCGGCTCTTGCGGCGCGCTGGACACCCGCTCTTGAGAGCGGTTTGTTCGTGTTGAAGGCCTCGTCTCGAGGGACGAGACCCTTGAGGCCACCAGCCCGGAGGTCGATGGCCCCTTTTTCTGAGACGGCGGAGCAGCACTAGCTGCAGCCGCCGAGGGGGCGGATGGCGTCACCGCTGGCTCACTACGCGTGTGCCAGACAGCCGCCGAAAGCCGTTGTGGCGCAGCCCCCTGATGCACCACTTCGGCAAAGCTGGTTTTTGGCAGGTAGGACACCTGCCTTCATGCCTCTTTAACCGAAATGTTTTGTTTGATATTAATTGTAACAATTTCCTTTTCTTTTTTCCAGGATGGGCAGGACCGCGAGTATGCGGCATGTTCCCCATCACAGTTTACACAGTGGAGAGAGTTTTCACAAGATTCAGAAGTGTGTTCGTGTGCACTGCATTTCGCACAAGTTTGGCGGCCTCGGCAGTTTTGCGAACTGTGGCCGAATCGCTGGCATTTGAAACATCTGAGGGGATTTGGCACGTATGGTCTAACACGAAGTTTGATGTACCCGGCCTCGATGGAGTCGGGCAGATCACATGAACCAAAAGTGAGCACAAGGTGCTTAGTCTGAATTTCCTTGCCGTCTCGTCTCATCTTAATCCGTTTAACATTGATGACATTCTGCTCACTGAAGCCCTCCAAGAGTTCAGCCTCAGTCAGCTCCATCAAATCTTCGTCTGAAACAACTCCGCGGGTGGTGTTCATAGTACGGTGCTGAGTTACTGTTACTTGGACGTCCCCAAAGGACACTAGATTCGGCAGCTTTTCATATTGTTTGCGATCGTGGAGCTCCAAGAGGAGATCACCACTTGCCATGCTCGATGCCGTATAACCTGGTCCTAGAGCCTGAGTTAGAGATTTCGAAACAAGAAAAGGGGAGATTGTTCGAACTTGTTTTTTCTGGTTTTTCTGAGTGGATGACATGAAATCGTGGGAAATCTTGTCTTTGACGTCCAAAGAACTGGAATACATCTTCGGTGCGCCCTCTTTTTTGACGGCGATCAGGGAGTGGTGGAAAAGGGCTAGCCATAAGAATATCTGGGTTTTCGGCAGCAACGCCAGCCACCCACCATGGAGCCCAACAAGGGGACGCTGCAGGGCCTGGGAACACAAGACCTGCAGACGCCAGCTGTACGTCACTACTATAACCAAATATGGAATACCCAAGGTTGGCTACCCACACAAGGTTAACCCTTGCCGCCCAGAAAATCAGAAGTAAAAGGAAGCGAGTAGGAGACAGGAAAGATTGAAAGTCAGAGAGAAAGACGAAGATAGAGGAGGAGGACAGGAAAGGGCGACTGCCGATTTCCCCCGGGTGGGTCAGTCCGAGGGTGCCGTCTATGTGAAGCAGAGGCCGAAGAGGTGTGTTGCCTCCGCCAGGGGGCCTTAAAGGTCCGAACACCCAGCATCGGCTCAACCCCCAGGATCCCCCTTTCCCCAGACACGGCTAAGCCGCGCACGGCTACACGCGGGAGGGTCCAACCCCCATGTGCTCGGGTCCGTGGTGTCGCAACACACCAAACGCCTGCTTTCGCAGACGCCCCTGCGGGGTAGACGGCGATCAGGGAGTGATGGGAAGGAACTAGCCATAAGGATATATGGATTTTTCGGCAGCAACGCCAGGCACCCACCATAGAGCCCAACAAGGGGATGCTGCAGGGCCTGTAAACACAGGTCCCGCAGATGCCAGCTGTACGTCACCCCTATAACCGAATATGAAATAACTTAGGTTGGCTACTCACACAGGGTTAACCCTCACTGCCAAGAAGATCGGAAGTAATATAGAAGAGAGTAGAAGACAGGAGAGATGAAGAGGCGAGAGAGAAAGACGAAGATTTGAGAGAGACAGGAAAAGGCAACTACCGATTTCCCCCGGGTGGGTCAGTCCGGGGGTGCCGTCTACGTGAATCTGAGGCCAAAGGGGTGTGTTGCCTCCGCCGAGGGGCATTAAAGGTCCAAACACTCGGCATCAGCTCAACCCCCAGGATACCCTTTTCCCCGGACACGGCTAAGCCGCGCATGGTTACACGCGGAAGGGGCCAACCCCCATGTGCTCGGGTCCTCAACAAACTGTCTTCGCCTTCGACTTGTATGTGATACGTAGTATACGCCTAGCATTACTTAAAAAAATCACGTATGTTCTCAGTCGGCATACTATGCGCACATACTATGCGAAACTATCGCGCATAGTATGCGAAGCATGAAGCTCGACTCCAAAGACCCCCCTCGATATATCACTGTTGACGCCTTCAACTGTCCATCGTACGACAAACTTCGGTCTTACGAAGAATTGGGTGCGACGATGGAATAATTACGACTATGAAGGTGTGATGAAGACAGCGGAATAACAGCGACGCCAATAATGATGTTGACTGACGACTTAGCTACTGTCGTTGTAAAGTGATGCAATTTGAAACAGACATAAAATTGTACATCGTCCCAAAAATGCTTCGCTAGAAGCACGACATCGTGCGCCAACCAGGAATGATTGCAATGCCTCTACCATCAAACGTTATACCAAAAATAAAAAGTAATATTGGCTTTTTTTTCGCTTGCGCTGCCAAGCGGCATAACGTCATAATGAAGCTAAAGAAGATATCAGATGTAAGATTGATGGAGGCCGGTTTATTATAAGATATATAATAAATGGGTCTCCATAAGCATGCACGCCCGTTTCATGGAGCTAGTGCAACATTGGCGTACGAAGTATTGCCTGTCACGATTGGATAATTACGACTTTAAAGGTGTGGCGAAGGCAGCGGAACAACGGCGACACCAATAATGACTGGTAACTGACGACTTAACTACTGTCGCTCGTTCTAATCGCGCCAAACGTGGACTTCTGTTTCAGCTTGAGTCTAAATGTGCCCTCACGAGAGACGTGTGCGCATGAATGCAAATCAACAGGATGTGCACGCCACAGTCGACAAACCATCACGCTCGGCACATGGCTGCACCTGCCCCAACTACAAGTGACCCGTAACAAGAAACTGAGGTCAAGAAACCGATGTTTGACAGTCACTTTAGCACATGCCAGGGAGGGTGCGCGCTCAAGAGCCATTTATTAAATTACTTGACATTCTCCTACGAATGCGCTGTTAATTCTTATTACTTGTTTTCTCCTACCAAAGGTCATGGGTTCGAGTGCCTCGGAGCCAGCTGCGAAAGACCACGAAGACGAACCCGCGAGCAGTGGCACGAGCGCGCCTCCGCGCGAAGCGAGATCGCATGACTTTCTGTACCGCAGGCAGCATTTTCAAGGCCACCGTCCGACGAGATATTTAATGCCTTTCGCCGCCATAGATAAAACATTTCTCGAATCAACCAATTAAAGGCACGCCCGCTCACTTGCATGTTGCGTCCAGTCGACGTCTGCAGCCCTTGCGATTGAGCTGCCCGTGCTCGTGGGAACAGGAGAGCTGCAGCTCGCGATGCTCGTGTCAGTCGCAGTCGCAGGTCTCTACCCGAATGGATTGACTTGTTGTAGAATGGGCCTTGTAGCTCTGCAAGATAGAAAACAAAAATAAGCCGCAGTGTCGATGGCTGCTCTTTGGTCACGCATCGTTCAAATGTGTTCCGCGAATGCGTCAAGTTGCTCGTGGTGACGATCAGCTTTCTGGCGTTTTGAGGCCTTCTACATGATGATGATTTATTGGCGTCTCCTTTGAAATGGGGCGGTGACATATAGTCACCAAGCATGCTTGAATTACTCAGGCACTCACTTCCACAGCGTGCCTCGACATAGCAGATACGGCGACGCGACGCAGGACGTCTTCGATATGCAGCCAAATGTGGCTCAGAACGCGAGCGTCTGTTGGCTCGAAAGCGCAAAGCGCAGATGCATCGATCCGATGCAGTAAGACAGCAGCGGATCTGCGAAAATCGATAAAAACACACCCAACCACAAAACTCGAAAACATTACTCGTAGAGCAACACTCGAAGCACCACTCCGCGGCGTTAAATTTGACAATAACGATTAATGATTTCTACCATTAATAATTTCGCATTCACACCTCATAAGGAGTGCTTAGGTGTCCACGGATATTTTGATGGCCAGCATCAGCCTTGAAAGCGCACTCAATAAAGTTCAACAGTTTCAACCGCTAATACTGCAGGCGTGGAATATGGGATCGATTTGAGCGTCCTTTCAAATTCCTGCCAGCATGCTAAGATGCAGTTGTTGCTGAGTGGCTGAAATTGATCATGAAGACATGGTATTTTTTATATTTGTTTTTGTTGAGTATTTTTTATGCGGCAACAAGCACGTGCATTATAATGGAATTTGACTTTATTTGACCAATTAAAGTAACAAGAAAGAGCGGTACAAGACACGAACAAGACACGTTGAAGATTTCGATAGCAAATTAGTGGGCAGCTATAAGTAAGGATGTTAGCTTTATCGGCCGTATAAACTTGTAAACATAGCCATACTAAATAGATTAATAAGCATGGTGTCACGCGCGCACAAGCAAACATGAACGCATCTCACTCAATGACCGCGGAAACTCGCTGTCAAAATGCTGTAGTGTGTAAGCGCCGCAGTAGCAGCAAGCGACTTGACCATCCTGCCGCCGCTCGCATCAACGCGAAATAAGCCGTCAAAAAGAGAGCAAGCGCTGAATTTTAACTGCACTCTAAACAATAAGAGTCATGGTAGCTCAGATGCAGCATCTACTCTAGCAAACATCAAATTAATAGTTTACAACTCTTTTTAAGCGGTGAAATAGAGGGCTTATACTCTACCCTTGAAACCAAGACTGCCGTATTTTATAAGATAAGCAACTCCAAAGAATAGCACGCGCACTATGACAATCTCCCGAGTAAACTCGTTTTTACCACTAATCTTTTGGTAAATGAAAGAAACGTTGTAGTGCTTTTTTCTGGCTTAAATTATCCGTGGATGCGCCCGTCTGTGTTCCAACGCGTGCTCTTCAGAAGCTTCTGTCGGTTGCTGCAGACGCATTTCTCACGTTTCTTGTGTTTTCCGCGCGTACCTTGCCCGTGCAAGCTCTCGCCTGCGTTCTAACTGCGATTCCATAAGAACTGCGCTTTGTTGACGTTCCCTCGTCGTATTGTGAAGCCTCCGTTCGTTGTCACAGACCTCTTTCTTAGGGCGCAACGTTGTCACAGAATTTTCATATTCAAAGTAATACAACCTATGATCTCGCACACATAGGGTTATTTTATGGCCTCTGAAGCTACGCAGGTCCCCCGATGTCGAGTGCGCCGGTCGCGTGTCCATAAAATTCTAACAATAGTTTCGGCCATTGAGTTTTCTACAATAATGATTGGATGTAACTTTGGGCTTTGGGCGGATGTGTGTCGGCATCTGGTAGCTTTCCGGCAAAATGTCGCATCGGAGTGCGCCCACAAGTAGGTGGCGTAAAGCGCGCAGAAGTTTGTGTATTTCCAGAAATTCACCTATTGACGCCTAGATACGTATTGACGCCTAGATACACAGCGCGACCACCACGTCAGCTTCATTAGCCACGGTACCTGTCGTATACCAACTAAAATGATGTTCTCGGCGTCAATCATCCGCTTTTCCCCCATAAAACAGCGCAAACGATCACACCGCAAAGAAATAATCAAGCACAGCTTTAGCGTGGACGCGGAGACCTCGAGTGCATCGACCAAGCTACACTGTGTAGCTGCAGACTTCACAGCGTCCCCTGACGTTCATTTTCGTTGCGATATGCAAGCAGCATGCAGATTCCAGCAAACCGATCTATAGCCGATTCCAGATAACCGACTATGCCATCGAAATGCGGCCGCCGCGGCCGGGATTCGATCAGCGCGTGTACTGAGCGTTAAACTTCATCCTGAATATCGAGGAACACGAATACTTGAGAAGTGTCAAATAAAATGGCGTTGTCTTCGAGTGCGATTGTCTCTAACTTTCCACATAAACGTATATGACGATCAGGAAATTAAGAGAACGTATTTGCACATATCTGTGAATTATCTACTTGCTGACTCTGCTTGATCGCGCAAACTATGACCACCAGATTGCATAAACCACTTGGGCTAGCAACATTTGCATATGTAGAAGAGCCTCTGTGTAAAAATTTACCCATAGTTTAACTTTGACGACACTGTAAAAGACAAATGAGAGCACACGTATTGACTCGAGTGCTTTCAACAAGTTAGAAGATAGAGTCCAGCACGAGTTGGCGAGCAGCAGCCTGTTCAGTTTGCTCACCAGCTATTCTTTCCCGCTGTTAGAATTACATAAATTATGGGGTTTTACGTGCCGAAACCACGATCTGATTATGAGGCACACCGTAGTGATGAACTCCGGAATAATTTGAACTACCAGGGGTAATTTAACGTGCACCTAAATCACGGGTACACCTAAATTTCGCCCCCATCGAAATGCGGCCGCCGTGGCGGGATGTTATCCCGCGACCTCATGCTTAGCAGCCCAACACCTTTACCGCTGCGCTCGGTTGCAAAATATAAGATTAAGCGCTGTGACCGTCAAAAGAATTTATCAAGTGGAAGCACTATAGCGCATTTCTACGGCAGACAGTGCGTCACCCTTTCCCTCTGGTGCTAGAAGTCAAGTGCAATCCGGCGTTCCTCGACGCGTGTCCAGCCGCTTTAAAACGGTCCTTCATAAAAATTTGCGCTGTAAAGATATGTGTTTACGAACGTAATCTACAAAGGACACTTTTGGCGCCAGATGAACTGCAGCAGCTTTATTCGTCAATATTGCGGGTGCGAAATAATATGCGATTGAGATGAGCATCTTGCCCGTTTCCGAAAGCGCGCTATCATGACTTCCACGCTTCGAACTGAGCCCCATATTAACCGCACATTTTTCCCCGTTTGAAAAAAATGCGCTCTAGCCAGCCTGTCCTTATTAAGCTGAATTTCAATTTACTTGAGCAATTAAGATGATACCAGAGCACAATGACCCAAGGAATGCATGCGTTAGGCAGAACCAGCGCTGACCTTCCGCTAGAATTTTATTCGAAAGACATTGCCTAGGCTTGGCGTGGGCGTTAGCAATAGCACGCCTGTTCAAAATCAGTGCATGCCTAGTTGTATATATGAGCTTCGTTGATTCTTTTTTGTACTGCTTTTACGTTGATTGAAGATGAACCAAACAACCAAGGCCACAGTGCTAATGTTAATACGCCGGTAACACATGAAACACAGAACACACGTCGCCAATAATAGACACTACGCGTTTCCTCCTCCATGTTATCCTGCTCACCAAATGCTCGGGGATTCCTGCACGTTTAAAAATTTGCATTGACGATAGTCGTAAAGCAACACCGCGTCTATAATCTGACGTCTCCTTTAGCATTAGGACGGTATTACGCACTGGTTGCGCATTGTCGAGCATGACTACACGGTTACTCAATGCAGATAGCCCTGTCTTGGAGTGTCATGTGTGGATTTTAATTTTTGTCTGAGTGGTTGGCCCCGGGGGTAAATCTCCCTGTAGCCACGACCAGAACATGACACCCATGGCCTTTCCATTCTATTAATAGGTTTCGGTTTATTAAGGCAGTTGTGACATCTCGTGAATCCTTAACACAGGGTGTAGATTAACGCTGCTAGAGAAGCCCAACAAAGCCCGCAACAAATGCACGCAGAAGCAACCGGACTTTTCGTAACGACTATTACTAGTAGCGCACCGAAAGGGTTGTTATTTACAAATTTTCATAGCAGTTCAAGCGTCCGTCTTTCCAGCACGCATCGACCGACAGGTCGATTGGTTATGACAAGTATTTTCTAATAAACATGACTGTAATAACCGCCCTGCCCGTCATACCATAGTCACCACCTATCATATATAAAAAGTTTCTAACAAATTTGCAAGATATTTTGGACAGTCGCAGCAGTGATCAATTGTGGTGTATCGGATGGCTTGGACGTGCAACACAATATGTGCGTGTACACAATCCGATCTATTGAACGCCATCTCTTACAAACAAAGCATTGAATCACTTACCAACGAGCTTCCATCGGCATTGCAACCGGTTCTTACAGTCCGAGCTTGACGAGTCGTCGTCCGAAACACCGGATGGTTTTCAGGCACAAGTGCCGAACACGTAAACAGCCAAAGGTCATTTCAAGAGCAACCGCGTTCCTGTTGATTCCAACGGCGCCGCACCTTCCCGAGTCGTAAGGGCATGGCATCGTGGTAAACAAGCAGTGCCCGGTATTATATTTACAAGAATAGTCAATGTAACTAACCTGTATAGTCTGGAAAGTCGTGAACTCTGCGCGAGGACGGCTGCGTCATTCCCGGACAACCTGCTTCACCACGGCGAGGGAAGAGACTGAGTTATCGGGTGACGTGACGGATGGTTTCACTGACTGAAGTTGCCAGACGATAGGTCAAATTCGAGGCTTAAACTGCACCTCGAATTTAACGAGCTAAATTTCAAGGCCACGGAGCGGGAACACTGCGTCGCGTTGCCCAGCAAGGGAATGAAGTTGCTTGATGCAAGCACGAAGACTGCATTGATTGGGCAAATGTCCCTACATGTGAGATTGATTATTAATTTTTAAAGCGAAGCTTTTCTTTGCCTCTTCTCCCGACTTTCCGGGCGCTGCTGCTGCTGTGGTCTTGCTGGCGCGCGCCGCTGTGTTTCACGAGTGTCTCATTTCAGGAATCGCCAGCCGTTTGTGCGCAGGCGCGAGTACGAGCGGGCGCGACAGAAAAAAATCTGGACGCATTTGCTTCCTTGAATGTCTGACTTTGCCTAGGTACTACGGAGAAGTTTCTTTGTGCGTTTTGTATGCGTTTTTCCCTAGACGTGCCGGCATTGCGAAGTGACGTCTGCTGGCGCCGTGCAGTGGCATGGACGACTGATGGCGAGATTCCCTTTCCCTAAATGCTTTGAGAAAATTCACCACACCAGCTTTCACGAACGTTCCCCGCTTTGGAAGCGTGTCAGCCCTCTCACGACGATGAGTAGAAAATATAATTATTGTATAACATTGATGCAGTGCTTTCATGTGGGTGATATGGCGCTCATTCTTGAGTTTACTTCTTTAATAATTTTTTGTGTTGTGCTTGTTCTGCACAACACAACACGTTTTTTTTTCGTTATTTTTTCTCGCTCGTATATAATGTTCAATGTTTTAGGTTTAAACAAAAATAAAAGTCCGATAAGAGTCTCCCAAAATAATCCTGCCGAATTCAGTTAAAACACCAGGCTACTCCCGCAAGGTGAGTGACAATGCCCATCGTTGTTCTTGATGTGATTTATTGAGTTTGCAGCGCCAGCTGTTAATAAGACGCCCGGTGACTGGGCCGGTTGAGTGCGCTCTACTTTTTGCTCGATTTTTCGCGCCAGACGTGTGACAAACACCCTCTCCCACGTTTTTCATTGGTTGAGGAGGGCGTAAGTACAATTTAGTTACTCCTCTTTCTTGTGGTCTCTGCTCTGTGTGATTGTCAAGATGGGTCGAAAAAAAAAAGATTGCTCACGTGATTTGCCAGATTGTTCAAGTTTGTCATTTTAACGAAAATAGCAAACTCGACGTCGCCACGCTCAATGCCCCTTAACTTCTCGATCGACGAGACCATCTTCAAACTTGCTGTTTGTGGCACTGACGCTACCCTCAAAAACGAGGTAACGGTTGTCTTTTGGCGATAAAATTTTCTTGATTGGCCAACTTTACGTACCGCGGCACTTAGCCTCCTTAGCTTGCCTGTTTCAAGTGTAACCCTTCAGTCGGCATTCTACAAGCTTGTCTGATACACAGAATAGAGAGGGCGCGCATCAATGCAGAAAACCAGGCCAAATACGTGTGTGTATTATAATGATATTAATACGTGACTTGATTGGAAGTGAAATGCACGGTTGCGGTGTAGACTCTTTATCTCGCTCACTTGTTCTTGTGTGTGCGTGTTCCTTCGTTCTTTTCTAGTTTGATGAGTAAACGTGCCATTTTTATGGCTGTGATTTTGCTTCATTTTATTTTAAGAGCATGTATAAAACCAAAATCCATACACGTCGAAAAAATAGAGAACGTATTAAGATCGCCGATAAACAAATTCGTCAGACACTTAAGACTGCTTACGTGTCGGAATGTGAAAACATCGTAGTTGCGTTGGATAAATGTTTATCTTAGGTATTCATCCGCATGTCATCGCGCACGTTGTAAACTTGCGCGGCGTTCCTTCTGAGACGTGATGGCGGTGGTACATCTCATTTCATAAACTCATGATTCGGCGTCGAGAGTGTCGTTGTTCTTTCCTGTCACGTATGTTGCTCCTACTTACTTTGGGGGATTGGCCATGAAATGGATACACGGAGCACAGCGGTGCACTTTCATATTGAAGGGTCGTTAGCGCATAATAGAAGACGATGCATAAATTGAAATGAATAATCGAGTAATTAAAAAAATCTCAAATTTTTGTTAACTACTTACCTCATGGCCCATATTGGAATTTACAAATTTTGGCCTTGGCGTTCGTAAGACGGATCCACTTGGAACGAAATCTCGTCGTCGTGGAATCTCGTCATTGTGGAACAAAATCTCGTCGAAATCTCGAAACCGTCGTCGAATCGCTGCGGAATAGCGACTTCAAGTTGCTCGTGTCAAACAAAGGCGGCGTATTTGTTGTGTGCCCCTCTCGGCAATATCACCTTTCCGCAGAATCCGCTCTCAAAGAAAATTTCAAAGTTGCCGATTGGTTCAACCATCCAAGACCAAGAAGTTCGCCATAGGCCGGAGTGAAGAAGCCGGTCTAGAAAAGTTGCCTAGTGAGAGGAAGCGCTCCAAGGAAATGTGCCTTTCCGCATTTTTTACTGTCAAGACTCACAAAATTGGCAACGCCTTCAGAGTCATTGTTTCAGAGGTGGGCACCTGGCAGAAGTGTCTCGGGTCCTACCTCCTAGAATGTCTCAGGCAACTTCCGATAAATGACCCGTTTTTAGTACGCAACTCGACAGAGGTAGACCAGTTCTTGAAGGAGTCGAGCATCAATAGAGCACAGGCATTCTCGGTAGACATATTATTCCCTACCACATGATGACCTATTCGCCGTTGTGCAAAAAGGCATAGAAACGATTGGCGAAGTCCGGTTGCAGAACGTAGTTGGCACCAACCGCGCCAATTTCCTGGACCTGCTGCAGGTTTACTGAAGATCCACTGTTGTAGTGCATAATGAAGAGTACTATGTGCAAAAGAACGGGATTTGCATAGGCTCTCGCATTGCGCCCATAATGAGTGATTTATTGTTGGCGCACTAGGATAGTCTCCTCCAGGAACAACTCAACACAAGAGGGCCTGTGAAAGTGTTTCGTTATGTTGATGATTTCTTGGTGATCCTCTCTGCCCTCCCTAATGAAGCTACAGCCCTGTTCGACCAAGTTTTTGAAAAATTCAGGAGCATCTATCGTGGTTTGACGTTCACAAGGGAATTGCCTGAAAACGGCTAAATCCGCTTCCTTGACCTTGCACTAAACCTCCAGGAGGGGCATACTTGTTGGATGTATGCCCCGCGCTCAAAAAAGCACCTCCTCCCCTACACATCCAACCATTCAACAGTGGTGAAGCGCTCCATCGCCTTAGGGGCCCTTAGAAATGGTGTCGTTCGCTCTTGCCCTTACTTGATGTCCAGCAGCTTCTCCAATCAAGTCCAGCGGCTTAAGGCAAGTGGCTACCCTGCACAACTGCTGTCATCCTTGACGGAAGCTTTATTGGAAGAGGTTCGTTCCCCCAGGAAACAGCGCGCAGTGGTTGGGGATTTAACCAAGACTGTTGCGATCCCGTACATACATGGTGTGTCCCATCGCATCAAGAAAGCCGCAGGCCGGGCTGGTGTAAAGGTGGTGTTTACCGCGCCTAACAAGTTGGGAAGGCTGCGCAAAAAAGTCAACGAGAGCCGGAGAACACCTGGACTGTGCAATAAGCGACATGTCGCCAAGCCTGTAGAATGCAATACCAATGTAGTGTATTCAATTCCCACCTCATGTGGCTGCACTTACATAGGGCAAACGGGACGTTGTATTAATGATCGTTTGCGTGAGCATGCGTACTTTTTCAAGATTAAGACTGGCAGTAATCTTGCTGTTCATTGTGCAAAGTGTGGGTGTTCACCACTCCTATATAACACAGATGTGTTAAGAAGGTACAGCAATCAGATGGCCAGGGAAATTTTTGAGGCCTTTTCTATGTGTCAGTTAGGAGCCACCTGTGTGAGTGCCCCCCCTCTCTGCGATAAGGAACTTAAGTTCCTCAGGAGTTAATAAATTTGGCCTGTGCCCACCATGTGTATTGTTAAATTTGTATTTTTTTAGTGTTTTTGACGCATGCGCAGCAGGAGTTGACTGACGATGACTCGCCTTTCCTTTCACCTTTTTTGTTTTCTTTCTGCCTGTTGCGAATTGTATATATTTGCGCAGGCTTCAATAAAGGTGTTGTTGGCAGTCAGCGCTCGTCGTGTGTTCTTTCTTGTTGTCCATGTTTTTGGCGCTGTTTTAAATATGTAGCATTACACCAGTTTCAAGATATTAATTCACTAACTTCACGGGAAAATGGATTGGCGTTCCAGTTACTTTCTTAACAACACGCCATTTTATTAATTGAAGCACAAAAGTAACTTCTATAGAGGCGCTCCTCCAACATACGCTGTGACTGTGCGGCGTGTGCGTTGCAGGCTTCACTTTTTCGTTTGTAAACGTAGTTCTATATCGATTAAGTGCTTATTGACGCTACTCTAAGACGCCATGATAACTCTACACATTATCGACATTCTGATGACCTTGATGCAGGCAAAAAAGAAAAACATCTCATGGATCCACATTTAGTCTACTTACCCTCAATCCACTTCATCTCTCTATATTGTGCACCAGCGCTTCCGCGGCGTCGTACTTCAGAACCTCCAGAGCCTGCTGGTCGCCGCGAAGCTGCTCACGTGTTCCCATCAGTGCCTTCCGATTGATATCCGCCCAGCAACAGCGGTGCTCCAGTTTATGTGGCTGCTTCGCGTCGACATCCTACGTTCCACACCATCGCTGTTCGAAGAAGAGGGCACGTATTATTCCCCTGGGCGTGGTCGTCACGGGCATTATGCTGCCTGACGCTGCCATCAAAATAGGCTCATCTCGCCGGTGACGGCGCGGTGGGTGTCTCGCCAAATCCCCGTGAGCGATGGGTTTCGCCCACACATGACATTCTGCTCGGGCGCTTCGCCAGTGCTTTCTTATATGCGGTATTCCTCGCTCGCTATTTAGGATCGAAGAGTACGGTGGGTTTGTGGTTATGCTAACGCTTCTTGGGCAAATTGTGCCTGCCTCTGCGCTTCAACCGGACTCTGTTCTTGACTACTTGGAGCGTATGCGTTTAGGTTGATGGCGCATGGAGTACATGGACACAAGGAAAAAAAAACATTAGCTACGGTAAATTGAGCTTAGAGCGGCTGTCTTGAAGCAGCTGTTGCACTTGGAAAGAGAGCTCGGTGCGCTTCGACCTTGAAGAATTCTATTCTTCGCCATACTTTAATACACTTCCAGCCCCATAATCCAAACTGATTGAAAGGCTTTCCTATATATTGAAATTGTAGGTGGTTTCCGAGAGCCTACTAAAACAGCCACAGCTGTCTTAGTAGGCTGTTTTGTAGTAATCTTGTTCTTTCAGACTTGATTTGGAAAATACAATTTGTTACAGCTTGTGTGGCCGTATGACATTAGTCGCTGCTCATTATTTCAAGACAGTGGAATTTAGACCATGGCTAATAGTGCATTTCTTCCGTCATTCGTTTATTTTGGCTCTGCCATAATGAATGATTTATTTCACTATGATAACGCTCTAAAAATTAAAGCCCTTATTTTTTGCGGCCATACGAACCATAGACCAATTTATGCGTGTCATAAGGCAGCATTACTTCGGTATAGTCATCTGACCCGGGCCAGACACTGCGATGGTGTCAAACAATGCAACATATCACTTGAGAGGAATCGTGCTTGAGAGGAACGCGACAGATATGCGCTGTTCCGTTTTCCAACACCATAAACGTTTTGGTCACCAATTGCACTTTGCACAGTCGGTTAATGGTGACCATCAGCTCTGCGAACACTTGCAACAGCCCTGAAATCATACTTTTACGGATACCCGCTAAAAAGGAAAATATAAGTTTATGCACTATTAATTTTTAGCTATCAGTTGGACAAATCCTCATCCAGATGACTAAAGTTGTCTCCAAGTTTATACATAATATAAAGGAGATTTATTAAGGTTTGTAGCGACAGCCGGTCGTAGGATGCACCGAGCACAGTCCTCTCGCTCGAGCTTCTGCTGCGCGCTTGATGCTGCCGATGCTGCTGACTCTGCGCCGACGTTCGTCATCTTCCTTACAAGGGCCCCGCGGAAATAAAGGAGCCATCCTGGCGACTTAGTTGTCCGGAAGGACGATAGAAAGGTGATACGGCTTGAGGCGCTGAACGTGAACGACTTCACGGTTCCCACGTCGCATTTCGGGCGGCGGCGTGAGCGGCTCAACCAGGTAACTAACGGGTGATGTTCTCTCGAGAACGCGGTATGGCCCGTCATACTTCGGAAGCAGTTTTGAAGCGAGCCCATGCAGGCGTGTGGTGTGGCACTAACAACCAGACGAGGGCGCCCGGGACAAATTGGGAGTCGAGTTCCGGGCGTCGTGAACGGCTTTTTGACGGTTCTGGTCGTCTGAGGTGAATTGGTGGGCCAGCTGGCGACATTCTTCGGCGTGTCTGGCTGTGCTGTATTGTGCTGTACAAATGTAACCCGGACTCCCGCTTAAGCCTACAAGTTATTCGTGAAGCACTGGATTTGCTCTGCATTGTCACTGAACTATAACTGTACACTGTATTAAGTAATACGAACAAAAATTGCACATATTGACCCGCCATATTAGCAGTATAACAATTTTACCAGTTCACAACAAAGCGCAAAAATGTTTGCGCTCAAGCATGTGCACTACTAAATTGTGTTATGGCGAAAGTATTCATGCGGCTCAAGGAATCTGGGGAGAGAATCTCGGCCATCTGTAAAAGCTCCTAGTCGAAGGTGAACGTAACAAAAAAAGTACCTTGAGGAGAATGATGATGTATGGTGCTTAATGGCGCAAGGGCCAAATATGGCCAAAGAGCGCCAGGCCAGTGTTCATGAGTTGACAATGGAGCAATGAATTGCGAAAGGTAGATGTGTGGTGGCTGTAAAAGGGCCTAAAAACAACCGCTGTAAAATGCGTAAAATGTATATGTAATAAAATTATGGCAATGACTAATGAGGTGCACTATGATCACGAAAGAACAAATTGCAAGATAATGACGATAGGCGAAAATATATCACAGATAAACGTTTTTTTTAAAAGCACTACTGCCCTTTGAAAACGTAAGGGCCTGAAGGCGCGTGCTATGCAAAACTACTGTCGCGGCGACATCCTCTGAAGAGAGGACGCGCTACGAAACTATTGGGCAAATAACTACCTTGAGGAAAAGTTCCTACTCAAACGCACATAACGTTGAACACTGAGGAAGTTGAGGAATGCGAAACCTTTCCCCAACCCTGAGCCCCAAATAAACATTAACAGACAGCCAAACATACTCCTCTACTGCAGCAGTCCGCCAGTGGCAAGCAGCGCAGACAGCAAAAGAGATATGTGCGAAGAATGGTGCAACAGAGGAAAGCAGTAGCAAAACGAAGTGAGTGGTGCTTCCAAATATTTACGTCCGCTTCTACCGGAAGTTCGAAGTGCACACTTCTCAACCCACGCAAGTTTCTTGCGGTGTCGCCAGAAGAGACGTCGTGCGGCTGGGCAAGAAATTATGAGCAAGAAGACCCTTCGGGAAAAGTTTCCCAATGGACCGTCTCTAGGAAGTGCGTTCCGGTGCTACAACACATTTCTAGGCACAGCGTGGTGAGAGTAACTTCGAAGAAAAATGCTCACATTTACATACTCTTAGGTGTACGGATGCAATCTGGCTTCATTCTTTCTGTATAGCTTACATTACCCAGGCAATTATTACAGATATCCCTATTTTATCGTGCATCACTAGGCAGCGCATCATTGATATTACCATTACTGTAATTCATTTCTACTAGTCGCTTAAATTTCCTTGACCACCTTTATGCATTTCAAGTTCTCTTTCGGAACGCAGTGTTCAATACTGTGAGCAAATAATTGGGTAAAAATGAATAACCGAGGATCATTAAATTAGGCGCGCCCTGAGGTGCGATAATCTTAGTAATAGTAATGCAAACGCCGAATTGAAACATTGAAACAACGTCTAATACAGCAGGAACGCTCTTCCTGCAATCACGCCCTGTTGAAATCATGCTCCGGATCATCATATGGCTGCTGTATAGTTCGGTGTATACAGTCACGACATTCCACACAACACGAAGCAAACAAATTTAAAATTTAAGCATCGCCTCCTAGTTAGCACAAGGCCTGTGCACTTCGATCCGTGACGTCATGTTACCTTGCCCTACTTCCATAGAATATAATGGGGATGTTCCCGAGTAAGCCGCGGTGATTTTGGCATCCCAGCTTTCTTCAAGCCGGGCTTGGCAATATAAATTTCGGTCCAACTATATAGCAGGACGTCACAAAGCAGGGTACATAGGCCTGCCTGTCATGTCGTACATAGTCATTCCTAACGATGACAACGAACGGTACTTGGAAAATCGGGTTCCCTTCTTTGATAATTTAGTTGGATAAATGGAATTGTTTCTGCGCGTCTTCACGCTTCCTATTGATTTCCTTCAAAAGACATTTGTCTATGAAACAGTTTTCCCCTGTGTCAAAATTAAGCGCATCCGACGCTTTATTTTGCCATACCACAGTTTAAAGAAATTTCGACACATAAAAAAACTGAGAGCACTAATAAAAAATTCAGGAAACCTTCATGAAACATTCACGGAAAAAATAAAGTCGCATGCTGTAAGCAAGAGTTTTGTCCCATCTTTTGTGTCAGTCGTTCAACATACAGTATTTCAGTGGTGGCTCTTTTTCGATACTGTGGTCCTCAAAAGTGTTCAGGACGACAAATGCAATGGTGTTTAACTTTTGGTCAGACGAACTATTTTCTTTCATGCTAAAAAAGTATGGCAGAGCATTATGCTATGGCAGCAGATGGTCCAATGATCGGTCGCTTTTACTCCTCCCGTTTGTCTCGCGACACGCGTTTGCACGCGATACACGATGACACGCTATTCCTCTTTGGAAGACGAACGGTTCATCTGGTGATCTAACTGCGATATTAAGTCCGACTTCCCCTGATTTCAGCTTAGAGCACATATTGTGCTTTTCACACTTAGTAAAGTTGTGTCGACACATGAAAAATCGTAAAGCACTAAAAAGTTTCAAGCACGTTAAATGATGTAATTCAAGCTTTTTTGCATATTCTCTTATTCAATATTTTCGAGAGAATTAAATGACCCGCGTAGTCATAGCTGAACACGCCTGCCATTCTTCTACGCTACCATGGCTCTTCGCCGTCGAGTACCTAACAAACCCTACATCTTGCTATAGACACATTCTGATTTCTCCTGGCGTGAAACGTGTTTCAGTTCGGACAGCCTAGGGGGTCGCTTGCTTAAAACGGCATGTAACGAGAACATCTTTGCAACTGTACTTCCCACGTACCTTCCTTTTATAGCGTGGTGGAGAGGAGAAAAGCCTTTACTCTATCATAGATGTTCACGCATTCCACGATTATCCACATGATCATCAACGATCACGCACACAATCAACGCTTCACACTACATTCCACGCAATCGGAGAGAAATTTTGCCCCGAGCGCGCTGTTTGGAGCGCAGCTTGGCAGTGCGCTTGTCGATCCGAGCGAGAATGGATGCCTTTGAGACCGCTTTCTCAGGTGTAATACATCAAACACAAATATGTGCGCACCAGTAGATAAAATGCCGATAAGTGCGCAATCTTTTGCAGAAATTTCACGCTTGTTCGGCACTGGCGCACCCGAGTTCGGCAAGTAGGGCCCAGAAATGCTGTGAAGCAGCTCGTGCAGCACGAAAAAGGATGCCAATTTTCACCCCCTACCATGGACCACGCTGGCCCATTACGAATTGGGAGGGACCCCGATGGCAAGGTTACACCGTATGGCACCCACAAACTTTATCACAACATAGACACGTAAGGTTTCTAATGCGTGAGCAAATGTCAGGCACTTCACTCTGGTGTCATTATGTAGAGGGAAAAAGCAATTACTCGATCATGCATGCGTCACAGGCGCAGATGGCACCATTGTCGCGCCACGCATGATGGGATTAAGGATAGACTTAGCATCGCGCGCGGTGCTTAGAAAGGCGTAGCTCAGCAGCTGTGATGCCAACCTCTGAACCCCCTTTTCTCATAACACTAATGAAAAAATTCCTACATTTCTCTAGATTTTGATACGATGATGTTGTCCAAGTTGTCTATATGGTTTTTGTAATAAATCTGTTTATTATGCAAGTAAACTGCCATTTCATAGTGTTATTTATTTATAAGGTCACCCCAAAGTATTTAAATAATGAAATCGCTACACGCAAGCTGAATGATGCCGCACTGCATGTCGTGGTAACAACACAGCCTCCCCGGGAGCTTGCAGAAGAGACGGCAATCGCTCGAGCGGCGACAACGGGCAAGGAACACATGACCTTTATAACAGACTCGTAAGCCACATGCAGGAATTATTGAAAAAGCGGGATGTCCATCATCGGCCCTCAAAACGTTAACAAGACTCAAAAAGTTCCCGAACATGTACCTAGACTGAACCCCGGGCCCCAATTCCCAACGGGTAATCTATCGGCGCAGGCCACTACCCGAGAACGTACCCTGCGGGCTACCTCGTTAGGCGACCGCACTCCTTGGGATACAGATGAAGGAGTTCCAAAGAAATACAGAGAATGTTTAGGGCATTGCAGACTACGAAGGATCTTATACCCTCCCCCACACCCCAAGCTAACCAGAGAAGACGCAGTCACACTTAGACAACTACAGACAAACACTTTCCCGCAAGCCACGTGCATTACTTTACGCTATACGACCAACCAGCCACAACAACAAATGTAAAAAACTGTCAGGAGACCAACACTCTGTACCATAGGGTATATGAATACGAGCACAAAACATACATCCACACCCTTTCCCAACCAACCGCATAGCAGTCAGAGCCCCAGCTAACCATATCAGGCCCTGAGGGCCAGTTCCGACTGCTGGCCAGGGCCAGACTAGTAGCGAGAGACCATGGCATCCTGAACTTAGGTAGGCACTCACCTGGAGACAACCAAAAAACTTTTGACGGCTTATTTTCAATAAAATTTAATATTCCTCCTCCATGCAAAACGTCCTCAAGCACGTGACCCATGGACTTGAGGTCCATGGGTCACGTGCTTGGGTACTCTGTAAACTTGCGTGCGTAGTTGGTGGCTCATCGCTTGATATGTGTGTCCGCTTATGCCCAAATTTGCCTACGATACTTTGTTTGGTTTTGCAGCATTGGTTTGTTTCGCCGGTAACAGATAAATGTGTTATTAAATAGGGACAGAAATTAACAGCAGAGCTCTGTTCCATTGTCGAGTCCACGATATCCACACCTTATGGTTTACTTGGCGAGATTCATTCATTGCCCTGTAGAGCGATCACAAGTCATACTTCTCATTCTAATGCGAAGGTAATTTTCGGTGACTGAAATCAAAACACGCCGTCACGTAAGCTGCTCCGTCAATCGGTAATCTAGCTTTTTCTGCAGTGGTTTCTCTCGTCTCCGAGCTTTTCCATCCAGCAAGTCTTAGCCAATTCTTTTTATGCATTTGAATGAATTTACCTTTTCGTTTCCCAAACAATGCCTAACGAGTTTAGATCTAGGTAAATGTCTTTAGAGATGGTAGCACTGCTCAGCAGTAGGTTTGTAAATCCGAGCAGCAGTGGTCACACTTCATAGAACACTATGCAATAGTAGGCTAGTTTATCAAACTCAAACAGGTCATCATCACGACGTTTCAGGCCCTGAAGTATGCAATTTGTGGCATAAATTTCATGCCTGATCGACTATGGCGCCGCTGCTTTCGGCACATAGGGTCCAGAAATGGCGTGGAGCGACCCGAGCAGCACAACAACGGCACACCCAAACCCTTTCACCATGGCGTAACTTGTCCGCCTCCATAGGGCGCACCAGGGCATGGTATTGAGAAAAGCAATGGAGCTCCAATCTTCTACACGAGTGTGGCGGGTAGCAGCAGCGTAGGGCAGTCTCGGGCGTCACGAGTATGGAGATGATTTCTGTACCCTTGTGCCCTAAAACCCTCTTCAAAACAAGGGACAACACTACGAATAGGGAGCGAACATGATTGCATAACTAGACCATAAGAATTCGACTGGCTGGAATATTACTTAAGAATGCAAGCTTTCTACTTCTTTAATAAATGTAGTTTCTGTATTTGGTTACGTCATTTGTGTGCCCTAGTGCCCATATACCCTCCGCTGCATGCAAAAGGCGTTTCACGCATCTCACTGCAGCTGCGTTCTTCATATAACCTACCCGATCTTTTTCGCTCTGTTTATTTCTTGTTTCTGAAGCCTGTTCCAAGCGAAGATATCCTCAGTGACATGCTGAATGACGTAAAACTAACTTGCTTTAGAAGCGCTTAACACACGCCCCCCAAAAAATTCTAATTCACAAAATTCCGTCAAGAACCTCTGCTTGGGTTCTACACTTTCAAAAATCCGCCATCATCAGAAAATGGCCATCCAACTCAGGTAAATTCTGGAAATATACACTGCTAACCAAGCGAAGAGTGGTATTCCAAAACTTTACAGAAATCGACTTTAGTATTTCCATTATTTCTCCCAGGTTCAGGGCAGAATACTTTCACACTTACATCGTTAAACTGTTTTCTGGCGATCTTTATTTGTGATCAGCATTCTTTGGGAACTCTACTCAGTGTGCGTTACGCATGTAACTTGTCTCAAATGCTTAGCGACACAAGTTTTCTACTAGCATGCGCCAGTAAGTATGTGCTGGCTGCTGTCTTACTGAGCAGACAAAGCTATGTGCCAAGACAGACAACTTCCACGCAACCTCTGTGATATTCGTATGTGCGAATTCTCGACCAATTCCCCAGTCTGGTTGTGCCAAGGTGACACAAGGTGTGTGTAGCCTTAAATATATTGTGTTGGCTGTCATCAATAAAATGTATGTCAGGAGGCTTAGGACGCTGGATACTGAGCTTGCAGGAATATGACTTTACAGTAGCCTACAAGTCTGTCAAAAGTCATCATAATGGAGACGCATTGTCTCGCTGCCCACTCTCGCTCTCTCCCGGTACCGCGCCGTCGTCTTCCCCATCACGTCGTTCCGCCGCTACACCTGCATCCCACAAGCTCTCGTTAACGCCCTTGGACCAAGTTACGCTTTCATCGCGTTCTGATTTCCTCTTGCTTCAGTCGGCCGAATCCTACTGTGGAACTCTCATCGATCGCCTTAGTTGGTTTGCCGACCCACCCAACAGCCGCTTGCTACACCAGCTTCGACAATTCCGCCTTCAAGATGGTGTGCTACACCACTACGTTTACCATATGAAGGAGATATTGCCCCATAAGCAACTGACACATCCATGTCGAGCGCGGCCGCTTAATCTGAAGTCACTGCAACGAATTTGCAGCCAGAAGATAGTAGAGATAGGGGACAACGTTACAGTTTCACCGGCTGGGGTTGGGAGTGGCCTTCACGAAGGCTTACACTAAATTGATTGGAATGATTGATAGTGCCGTGTGTGACATCTGCGGCAGCGAAGAGAACATTGAGCAATTACTGTGCCACTGTCGTCGATTTCAACAACAACGACAAGCACTCTCTATCTCATTGCGACAACTATATGATCGACTGTTGTCTATGCAGGCGCTGCTCGAAGACTACCCTCATCGCTCGTCGGCCCACACAGGTGTTAAGCCAAGGAGGACAAAAAACAGAAAAATGCAAGTAGGTTACCCAGAAATTGGTCTGGTTTGCTACCCTAAGGTGGTTGAAGGGTAAGGGAATAGAAGGATGAGAAAGAGAGATTGGAAGGAAAACACGTGGCGAGTTCGCGCACGCTCACGCAGGGCATTGCCACAGCATCAGAATGTTACAGGCGGAAAAAACATTGGCACAAATGCAGTTTGCCTTTATTATCTTTTCTGACTCAGTTGCCTGAGACAGAATGATAGCTAATTAGAAAATATTTCACTTACAGCTCAACGATAGATAGAGCTAGTCGAGAGCTTCAACGCTATATATGTCCGACCACTACGCTATTCGTCCCTTCTACGAAGTATAAACACGCAAACAGTGAAGTCAGTCAAAAAGTTTTACTTCCGTGTCTGGACGGTACTAAGAATACTGCGAACTCGCGAACTAAGGTAGCCAGAAAATGGAAATTTCTCGTGGCGCCAGCTGTCCCGTTGCATGAAGCGAGCATGGCACAGAAGTTTATATGCAGTTGGGCACGTTTTATGAGAAACGTGCGTGAATAAGCGAGCGTGCGCGTCGAGGCACGCTCCCGTGTGCACCGTTTGCGACGAGCCGTCTTTCAGGAACGAAATTAATCTTCCCGGATGTGAAAGTTTCCTTCATCAACGCCGACGCGCCCAACAAGAGGAACGATTCCGCTTACGTCTTCTAAGGTAAAAGTAAGCTTATTCTGTTCTCCAAACTTGTTTCTTTTCAAGTCTGCGTTAGCGCCGGGATGCACCGGTTCGCAGAACTTGCCCCTACAACGCCTCGCGGAGTTGGAACCACTGAGTAGAACCACCCAACCGTTTTCCAGGCAGCCCTGGCTCGCGGAAATAATCTTTCAAAAAGGGCGTACATTTCAAGAACCATAAGCGTGCTGCCTTGTCACTAGTATAGGCACATCGACGTATTGTCGTACTATGCTGAAACCTCTAAGGCTCTAAAATGAGATTAAGCGAGACGAAGGGTGCAGTTGTATGCTGCAGCTGCAAGCTTTTAATCGGTGAATTCACACGGTGATGAAGGCGTGTGGCTGGACAGGTGAAAGCACGCCTAGATGCACTCGACCAATGTATATAGTGCTAGCGGCTTAGCTGTGTCCCACGAATACCGGCTGCGTTTTCTGACTCAGCATATCTTACTTTTTATTTCCGTATAATGTTATCAAAAAGCTTAATGACTGATATATGTCATATGGGGCTGTAAGGCTTGCTATATTATGAATTCATAAGCGCATTTGATGTAGCTTTTTAGCCTTATACCCTGCTATGATATCTATAGGTGTGGTACTATAGCAAAGAACGGTTTGCGGCTTACAAGACCAATACCGAGTGACCAACACCGACAAACCAATACGATGCCATGGGGTGGTAGAAAAACAAAGCCTGCTTTAAAAAAAAACGGAAGATCAAATTATCTGTTTCTAAAAATTGCCACATTTTTTTTAGCTTTGTAGTGGCATGCGACTATTATTGGCGTCTACATTTCGAGGTGGTGCAATTGTTGAAAGGAGTGGCGTGCAGTTACGTCACAGCTGCACCCTCTCTGCCAACGATCTCCATTGGGTAGCACGTTAATACAGGTCACCTGCAGGTGATGCACATGAATCACATGTAGTGGCTCCCATTGTATAGCTACCACTTGTTTCCCCTCCTGACAAGGCACGGCAGAAAGGAAGATGCCATTAATATAATACTTCATGCTATTCCTCTAAAATGCTCCCTAACTAGAAATATAACCCGTAGGCCACACGAAGACAATGCAGCTTTGAATCAGAATACAAATAACGATACAGTTCGATGGGCACGAGGCCTGAGTGACAATGACGAACCTGCTACAGAATTAGTGGCAAACTACCTGCGGTTGTGAACATTAATCAGCAGAACATCCACATTGAGTAAGTTATGATCACATCCACGCTATTTGAGGGCACCCAAGTGGACGTCGTTATACATTTGTTTAGCGCCACGCCGACGCATGCCGCTGGAGAGCCATCTTCTCTCGGAGCGCATTTTTGTTATTGACAAGTGCCCGTGCTTTGAGCACGCTAAAAGCTGGCGCATGGTCATGCGTTTGCCCGGCTTCCCAACACGGAGTCAACTACATCTTGCGAAGACTGCACGGCACCCCAGCCAGTCATTTCCACCATATCACCTGACTCTAATTGTATGCCGCGAACTTGAGGCCATGACCCCCAGCCCCAGTTCACGCCGGTGACTCGAGCTCTCGATTACGACTCCATTTGCACAAGCTATTGTCTGGCAGGAGGTCGCCAACATGGGCATTCACTCTGCGTGCACCATGGCCAGCCCCACACAAACTTCATGTCGTCCGCTCTCATCCTATCGAGAGCAACTGAGATGCTCGCCATGTATGTTTCACCTGATCACCGGGACGATGACCATTACCATTTCTTACCTATGAGTATAATATATAATCCAGACGCCGCTGGATATTCACCGTTTTATTTACTGCTTGGCCGACATCCTGCATTGCCATTTGAGACTCTGCTTCCTTCGACTCCTCACTCGCCTATTGTATACTCCAGTGACGTCATTTCTCGATCCCGTGCAGCTCGTCAACTTGGCCACGTCCGACTGTCCTGCGTTGCAAAAATAAAATAAAAATTGCGTAGCTTGCACTAGTGGCGCAAGGCTAAAGAAACAGCGGAGCTGATCGGCACCTAGCACTACCAAATCATCCCCAGCATTTCCCGGAATTTATTGATTATTGATTGATTATCGATTACGTATTCATTGGCTATCGGTCGGCTATCGAAAGGTATTGGCCACGCGTATTTGGGCTAGGCTACGCACTACCAAGTCATCCCCAGAATTTTAGGCATGTATTGAATGTTGATCGATTAACGATTACCTATTGACCATTGCAAGGTATTGGCCACGTATATGGGCTAGGCAAGGCACTACCAAGTCATCCCCAGCATTTTCCGGAATTTATTGATTATTGATCGATTATATATTACGTATTGATTGGCTTTCGATTGGCTATCGCAAGGTAAGGCCACGTATTTGGGCTAGGCTTAACGTTTTCGCTAGTTCACAGGGGTATGTACCGTTGCGCTTGGACTCTTTCTGCACTACCGCCAAGATCGGCCCACAATTTCTGTTCGCTCTGCACGGACAAACGGTTGGCTTAAACAGCTCCGCTGTTAAAATACCGTTACGACAGCCGACATAGAAGCGTGCACGTCTCGCCAGGCTCTCTGGTCCTACTGTGGTTTCCATGCCGCCGCATTGGCCTATCAGATAAGCTTCTCTCACGCTACACCGCACCCTACAAGCTTCTGCGTCAAATCGGGGACGTCAATTACGAGATTTAACCCATGGGCCCTACTTCAATCTCCTCGCTACCCATTGATGTTTTGCATGTTTCCTGGCTGAAACAATAATGCTCTGCTAGCTCCTCAATATTATAGCACGTGCCAGAACAGTGCTTCCGCCAACGGAGGGTGATGTTACGGAGCGATTCATACATGGTTGAACGTGATGCTAGGCAGAGCGATGCATTGGTGTTTCGTTTATTTTGATCTTCAACGCATAAAAAAAAAACGTTTTTGCAAAAAAAAAGAAGTAAGTTCTGCAACGATGCATCTTTAACGCAAATTTTACGGCGCTCATCTGAAAGCTGGAGGCAGTTTAAAAAATTCGTACCAAGAATATATTTTTTGAGAAGTACCTGGCTTCAGTTTGTAACTGGCAATGTGAAAAAAGGAGCTCGGCTAGTGAAACATCGTTTATTTTTCGATGCCGTATTTTGATTTCTTGGGCAAGTAATGTCCACTTCTTAGAGTATTGCAGCTCATGGAAATAATTTACGCTATATGCCCCATGCGAGTTTTAAAAATTCTGTTAAATTCCGATTGAAACACCGGATACGTAATGCACCAAGGCCACCGCACATCATAATTGATAATAGGCAATGTAACGTACCATTATTTGGCAATTTAACCTCCATGCACCAGTATTTAGTAAATAAATAGCAAACATGTGGCAACAATCGGTGATAAGCTAAAACTGGTCCAATTGCTCGAAATATTAGATTCTTTGCGATTGTATAACAAGTAGCATCTAGACAAAACATACAAATTAAGCATTAGCTTCGGCTTTCTTGCATACATAGGTGCAGTTAAACGCAGAGTATTTCTTCAAACAAGGTAATTTTTAGGAACCTTTTTCCTGTTGCCTTCTTGTCTTCATCGTCGTATTGTTGTACTCTTTAAGTTTTCCGAAACGTGGTGCGCAAATCGGGCAAGCTGTAGGACTGGTCATTATACACTGTCCATAAAACTCTGTAATCCTCATTCAGGAAAAAAATATTTGTGCTGTTTAATTACGGAATCATGTAGCTGTATGGAATGAGGTTATTCAGCAAAGAAAAAACAAAAAATGAAAGGTTGCTTTGAAGGAGCAGAATCAACTTTTTGTATTTCCATGTAGCTCACCCACGGCCTGCTTGGACATGTACCAAGCCGGCTGGCCGCACACGCAAAATCCTGCGCTGCATATAATGGTGGCTGAAAATTACGGATCATGTATAGTTATAATGTTGGTGATAACCCACGTATCTAATTCACGTGGTTTAGGGTATTTATTTACCGCCCCCCCCCCCCTCCACCTCCTCACCAACTGCGAACTCGTTTCAGAAGGCTACTATCTCCACGCTAGCTCTCTATGGTTACGTGAAGCATGGAACCTCAAGTAATTACCTGTGGGAGCCTGGCGGTGCAGGAATAATGAAGTTAGGGCCGGAGACGACCACACAGGCCACTGTCGACTATCTCACGTCACGGGCAGCTCGCACTAATTACCACACGAATTAGATTAGGCCCACTCGACGCACCGGTAAAACTGTTCAATCATAGTTTTTTTTTGTGTAATTTGTGTATGGTGAATGTCTGGCCAACTGTTTTCGTTTGTTTCATTTTTGATAGGCGTATGCGCCTAAACCGTGGCGCACTCGTACATTGTTTACCTGTTCTTATCTGAACACTTTTTTGTTAGGATGAATACTGTATTTTCTCCACGGTTCAAAAAATGCGATTACCGCATTTGGGATGCAAAAGGTTTAAGTGTAGATTCGTGCCCTTAAAGTTTTATAAACAAATAAATATAACTGGTGTTCTATTTTGCATTAAACAACATTTGTACCTTCAGTAATAATAATTATTGTTCCAGATTCTCCAGCCATGTATTAAGTGAGGACGATAGCTGCGCTAGCGTAAAGACTATCACTCTTGCACATGGTCTCTGTACAAAACTATGTATATAAGTATACGTATATATGCCCATACTGTGAAGTACAGCAACAACGTAGCACGGTAAAGGCAGTGAGACTAAGCGAGGAATTTGTAGAACTGAGGGAAAAGCATGTCGTTGCTTGGCACAAGAATACTGTATTTAGAAGAAATAACAAACTGCAGTTAAGTTAAATTTCGAAGGAAAAAAGAAGAAACTGGGCAGGCGTCACTTTATAATATATACGTCAAGAAATGTCACCTGTAATGACAAAAGTCAAAAGAACGGGCTTCTTTTGCAGCATGCTTTCCTCGGTCACTTCTATAATTTGCGCAACTCTGTGGACCCGTCGACTATGATTCCGTCCATTTTTATTCTCTTCATCGTGGCATCTTGAGGGGCCGTGTACTCGCAGTCGTTCGCTCTGTTTCTTCTCGGAGGATTCGTTACCGCTGTGGCCAGTGTGGTGAAACTAAAGCAACATCGTGCGGCTGCACTGATTATTAGAGGTAAAAATTCTACGCGCGGCCAGATACGTATAATCTACCTGTTTTACGTCGCAGCTGTGCTGAACAAGATCGAGTTCATGGCGTAGTTCAAACTTCGTTATCGAACTACTATGAACACTACATGTACACTGTTATCGCTACGGTATGATGGCTGCACTCTAGATGCTGCAGGCCCAACAATGGCACCATGCAGCCATTGCTTCAGCCTAGTAGTTTTGTGCTTAAACCATGTAAGAGGGCCTTCGTAGTTAGAGCCCCTCAAAAAATTTTCAATGGCACCGGCGCACATTTTAAACCTCAAGTGATTCTCAGCATGCCTTTCGACATTCGCCACATAATTTCTATACCGAGTGAAGTTCACTACAAAAGTATGACCCTGTGGCCTACGCTGAGATCAGCGAAAGATAAATGCTCCCGAACGTCACAATAAATTTGCGCCACCTTTGCCCGTTTCAGTCGTAAAATAAACCTTCTTACTACCACAATACATCACTGAATATGAACTCATAGGACGTCATTATCGTTGGCGCCTTTCCGACGTCTATAAGCACCTCCAGTCTAGGTAAAGCATCGTCGCATTCCGTTCGAAGGGAACATAAATACTTTAGGTTTTTCTGCAACACACTGTAACTAGCTTGTGGCAGGAAAATCGAACGTGGTAACAACGTGTGCAGAGGCCTCCGCTTATGGCTCGAGCTAATAACAGCTTCCTGATAAATGATCCCATTGGATTAGGACTGTCATCTAGAGTAGCAGAACAAAAAGCAAAGTGCCAACAAATCTTCCACGATAACGTTCGCTGCACTCCTAAGTACTCAGTTATTAGCGAGCTAGGTGTTCCGCAAACCTCGCAACGTAGGCTGTGACTAATGATCATCGGAGTTCTACAGCAAGGAAGTTACTTCCTCGGTAAGCATCAGGGCACGTTTCCGAAAGTGAAGGGGCGCTCTGTACTCCGGACATAACGATTACCTGCATTCTGCCCATTTTCGAGATGCAACTTATGTTAGATGGTGCGGCCAGAAGGCTGTCTTAACCTTAACCTTAATCTTAACCATACATTGCTGTGGCTGTTACAGACGCGGATACGGCAGGTTCATGCGCATTTGATTTTATCACAAGCATTTAACGCTTTCCCTTTCTTTCTGGTAGTGCTGCATTAGGATACACACAGAAAAATTCAAACTAGAACAGATCGTACACCGCATCCGGAATATCCTATTAGCATGACATACTCTGTTGTTTCCATTGAAATGATTCCAATTAGTCAGGTGAATGCTTATAGTTCCTTCTTGCGTTCTATTTTTTCAAAGCTTGCCTAACCAGAAAGTTCGTTTTAGTGATTACAACGGCTACTGCAAGGGAACCTGCCTTCGCTAACTTGATTTTTAGATTCCGTATTGTGGCATTCTGTTTATTTAAAATTTAAGTGCAGTAGGATGGTAGACACCAAACCACACACCCAACCATTTCTTCCGGAGCCTTTACAAGATTCTCTGCCGGCGGCGTCTGCAATACAAGTTTGTTTCGATCACTACATGCTGAAATATATCAATCGTCTGATTCTCGTACAGAATTGCACGGTGCACTTTAAGTACGGTGAATGTGATTACCGTAAACAAGAAACACATCCGGTTTGAAGCATGGTTACGAGGATTGCGAACATAAGAGTTTACCAAATATTACTGGTATTATTATATTAGTTTCATCTTTTTTTCTTGTAATAGTGTTGAGATCAGTAGGAGAAGCAGGTAACAAGTTTAGCATTATCGGTAGCTTGGGACTGTAATCGCTTCAAGCCGTGGTTAGTTCTTCAGAGAGGCTACACCCACTGATTTCTGTTTCTGCATTCGTACGGCACTCACCTTTATTCAGTTGAGTTGCACAAATTTCTGAGAACGATATCGTTAGAGCGACAACATTCTTACTTTTCAGGAATGTGTTATATTTACTAAAGTGTTCAACGGGCAATGCATTAGGAGTACGAAATATTTCGAGTGTATGAGCATTTAATGAATATTTGATAACATGTCGAATGTACGGCTTTCTTTTCTAGTGTTCCTAAACTATGAATTTTGTTTTCGATGTTGCACCCCACTCTAAGGTATAATAATTAGCCCGTAGAAGGAAGAAACTGCTGTACCGGTTACCCCAGGTAACTTGAGCCAAACATTAAATTATGCAAATGCCACACAGCTGGACCGAACCAAATTAATCTTGTTTGCCGTCGCTTGGAGATACTCAGATTACTTTTTTAATTCCTGCTTATTATATAATTAGTCCGAAATAATTGAGCAAATTCTTAAATATCATAATTAGATGAAAAGTGTCAATGAGAAAATTGTCGAGCAACATGAACAACTCCCGATCACGCTTTCTGTTACTCAGCATGTGCTGTATAAACTTGCTTTTCCAAGCGCGAAAGAAGCCCGCGAATGCACAAAAATACACGAAAGCGGTCACGTTAATGACAGATGGCAGAGCCAGCACTTGCTTCGTGCAGGCGGTCACAAGTCACGGGAGCGCGTCGCAATTGGTGATATCAAGTGACTCAATCGAGATGCGCTGAACCACTGGCGTTTCACGAGATAGACAAGGACAATCCACACAGGTCGCGAAGCTTCGGGCGAAAAGCGGTTCAGAACCAATTGTCACCGACATCAGCAAGGGTGGTTATGGGAGCAGCGATTGAAGCGCGACTATGTTTGGAGGGAATAAACACTGGGAAAGAAAAAAAGCGTTTTTAAATTCAAACAAGACGCAGTTAGATTCATTCAACAAAAATAAAATTCCTAATTCATTTTATATATGCATGGCGAGAAAAGATACAACTGCATTTTACCAGATCATTATCAATATATACCTTTTTTCCGGGCCCACCTTGAGAGCGCCCATCGACCGCTATCACTTGCAATGCTATGCAACTCTTGGAGTGCGTGGAAAGGCGCGCTCGTACCTGTTACAATACGCCCCCCTCATATGTGTTGTGTTGCATAATGATGTTTGTCTGAATTAGGTGACGCGGGTAGTTTTATTGTTTCTTAACCTGTGCAGTCAAAAGTAGTGAGTTGCGACCATCAGATACTTGTTTACTTTAGTTGTTTTCGTGCGACAGCGCTGGTCGACGGGCTTGGCGTCCGACGAAAGGGCGAGCACTCTACGCAATCTACACCCAAAGTGTTCGTCGGCCTCCAAAGAAAGTGTGTTCTGTGCAGTGGTGCGACTTCGACACCCGTACGGCTGATTTTTTCCGGCATCGCTTTTCGCGCTGAAAACTCGGAACGCCCATGAAGTCGAATGGCGGGGGCATTTGAATATACAGCTCTAATGGCAGGCCTCCGAAAACAAATTTCGCGCCTACGAGAAAAAAATGACGTCACTTCTGTTTTTGACGGATATGACGTCAAATTATTTTTTCTTCCGCCGGAAGTGTTCCCTCCTCACACAGATGGCGCTAAGCCCCATGAACCGCCGGTAAGCAACCATGTTTTGAACGTATGGGCTTCTAGAAACCTGCGCTTTGCAGCACGAGCCGGTTGCGTATTGCGTTTCAAGGTAGAAAAAAGCGTATTGGTTAGCTATACACAATGACTCATTCCATTTCTCGGAGAGACGCATACAAGCGAATCAAGAAGACGACAAAAGCGAGAGACGTTTTCGAAGAATAACCGTACGCTACGAGCTAGCTGTTTTACTGAAGAGGAAAACTGTTTTGCTTTAACAAGAAGATACACTCTCCACTGTCATCATTTGTGCGTTGATTAGCCAAAACACCCAGTATCCGTCATGTTACGAAAGCATATCGGGGCCATCGGCGCCATTTCTTACGCGTCGCGCCTACGTCACGCCTTGGAGGAAAGGGTGGAATGCCAGAATATAGAGCCCCTGGTATCGCGAAGTGAACAATGTGAAGCGTTCACGACGCTATGCGCGGTCACTAAGTCGCGTCGTATAAGCAATATCAGCATTTACGTCACTCGAATTACATTGCGTCGTGGGCCCTGCCGGTGGCGCGCAGTTCGAACACTTAACAGCGCGTTTGTACGGATCTACGACTCTTGTGTGTACTTAAGCGGTGTAGATGGATATCATATGTATTGTACTGAAGGAGTGAACGAACTTATAAATCCGTGGTGGTTGCAGCATTCGGCTGACAAATGAAAAAAAAATAGTTATTTATGTGAAACAGCAATATTTACGTTCAGCCACAGCGAACGTATCCGCAACTTCTCAGACTCGCCTGATAGTTCCAGCTTCATATGTTTTGATTATCCACAAGTGGAAAACTACTTATCAAGAAAGTGGTCAGGCAAGGAGACACAATCTCTTCAATTATATTCACAGCATGCTTCTTAGCATTAAGCATGCTTCTTCTTAAGCTGTTATACTGGGAATGATTAGGAATGACGATCGACGGCGAATATCTCAACAACCTTCAGGTTGCCGATGAAATTGTCCTCTGCAGCACTGGCGACACGTGGGGACACATTGCAACAACTGATTGAGGATCTTAACCGATAAAGTGTTAGAGTAGTTTGAAGATTAATATACAGATGACAAAGGTAATGTTCAATAGCCTGTGAAGCGAACGAAAAATAAAGATCGGCCAGTAGAATGTTTCATGCTTCTCGAACCTACGCAAGAGTACGTTTATCAAAGTCATATACTCACAGGGTCCCTGATTATGAGAAGGAAACTTACAGAAGAATGAAAATGGATCGGCGCAAATACGGCTAGAATTAGCAAATCATGACCACGGGCTCACCGCTACCGTTGAAAAGAATCACTGCATTCTACCATAATTTGCATATGGGGCCTTAATCTGAGGATTTACAAAGAAGATTGAGAACAAGTTAAGGACCGCTCAAACAAGCGATGGAACGAAAAATGCTAGGTCTAACGTTAAGAGACAGGGAGAGAGCGGAGTGCTATCAGCCAGCAAACGGGGGTAATTGTAGTTGATATTAAGAGGAAATATTGGAGCTGGGCAGCCCACGCGATTCGTAGGGCATATAATTCGGTGTTCCATTAGAAATACACAGCGGGTGCTAGGAGAAAGGAAGCTCTGTCTAGGACGGCAGAGAATTAGGTGGGCTGATGAAATTATGAAATTTCCAGTCCCATCTTGGAATCAGCTAGCGCAGGCCAGCGTAATTAGAGATCGCTGGGAGAGGCCTTCGTCTTGCAGCGGATATAAAAACCTTGCACTCGGCCGCGCAAGGCTTGAAACAGCGAAGCAGGGCGATCGTAGCCCAGCATTTTCCGGAAGTGCGCGCGAACTTTTAATCTTATTACTCATGCTGATGATAATTTCTTTTCGCGCGTCTCGGACTTACCGCCGTCACTGCGCGTTGCATAGCGCAGCTTGCAACACCGACACCGCGTTCCAATGCCGACACTGCATTCCAGGAGACCCGCTCCGTGAATGCGTCTCTCTCTCGCTCTCATAGCGCGCAAAACCTCTTCACCTCGCAGAGCACGAGCGTACGAACGCGCCAGCTGTGGACGAAGACGACGACGCTCGAACGCAATCATATTGATCGCATAAATGCATGTTCTGCAAGCGTGGCTGTATAGCTTATCACTGTTTTATAGATTGTTTGGATGCTATTATTTTCTGAGACATTCTCCAACGGACGCTTAAAAAGGGCATTCACATCACACCTTACACAATTAGGTTCCTACCGTTTAAGATTACTGGCGCTCCTTCCTATGACATGTTCGTGGTACTGGGTTTGTATAGCCTATGGAGAGCTAGAATGTGTGATCGTCATGCCGAAAGCCCGCGATATACAAGATCATTCTTTCATGAAAGCGCAACTTATGTAAGAAGTGTGTACGCTGCGCAGGAACCTCCGCCTGACTGGGTGCACTTCTTGGACGCATGTGTGTGTTTGCCCGAGTTTTAAGCGTGTAGCTATGTCCGCACTGTAATATACCTACAGTTTTGTTTTACATGTATTAAAGAAAAAAAAGTGGCTGTATAGCCTAGTGATTACGACGCTCGTTTTAGGACCGGGGGTACATGCGGGTTCAAATCCCGCCTTGGCAAAAAAGTTTATTTTCATTTCTTTCTTAGTAGTTTCTTGATACGCACCACAAATTGCGGCTGGCTTAAACAGCTTCGCTGTTAATATACGCTGATGACCTTTTACACAGCATCCGAAGTTCGGCCAAAATTTTAACAGACTTGTTCTTGAGCCACAGTTCACTTCGTACTGCGAGGCCGCATTTTCATGCTTACAGGACGGCGTCATCCGCCGCTTGGGCACCACACTCCCACCTTGGACTCGTACTATACAGGGTGTTTCATTTTAGCTGCACGCAAATTAAAAAATAATTGCCTGTGGCAGATAGCACGGTTATAATCCTTGATTAAACTACTCGATGAGGTGGCAATTACTTCCGCGAGAAATGAAAACGCCTAATAAATAATTCAAATAATTACGCTAATTATCACTTGAATTGTTTATTTTACGGCACAACTTTTAATCTACGAATTAAAGCCGCTGAGTTCGGAAGGCGTATTCACTTAGAACGAATTCTCAGGACTGAACCAGTTTCGAGATAATAATTTTCAACGTGTCCGACGAAATGCATGGGCGTTCCAGTGAACATTGTGTTAAGTTAACTGGAACGCCCATGTATTTTGTCGAAAATGCAAACAAATTTTCGCTTACACGTCAGTCCTCCTAAAATTGGGGATTAAAGCAAAATAGGAAATATTGGAAAAGCACGGCTTGTCATCCGGTATTGCAGGCGATCTTGTCAGCGCCACTGCTATCAGCTTGATAAGGAAAATGGACTTTGCGAGTGGCAACTGAAGACAATGTCACGTGGTGCTTTTTCATCGTCTTTTCGTATTTTTGTAATATTCTTTTTTCTTCTGCCAAGCGTTTTCAAGTAAACTGCAGGTATTTCATAGCTCGCACTTCCATATTCAGTGAGGTTACTTTGTGTTAGTCCTTGTCCGAGTGGTTTCGTCCCGCTAGCGCATTCGTGAATTCCTCCCTTCGTCCTATCTTCCATTTCTATGTTTCTGTCTCCTTCGTTCTGAAGAGTAGGCAGGCGTTCCGACCCTTCCGGTGGCAGTTGCCAGCCTTGCTCTTCGCTTTCCCTTTCCTCTGTATGTGTTTTCAAATTAAATAATAATAACAGCGCAATAAAGAGGGAATAATTCTGCACTTTTCGCTTCTCCCAACAACGCATGTCGCTGGAGTTAAAAACGCGTACAGTGTAATATTACGCCAAGGTGGTGGTGGTGATTGGTTGTAGCAACGGGCGGGTTTAGCCTGGCAATCAAAGCCGGCAACTGCTCCGCCCGAGCATCTCTTACAATATCGCTGCAGTGTTTCACCATATGTCCATCAAACCAGTCCATTATAAGAATGCGATAAGGAGACGTGAAGTTTATTTGCGGGCTATAAATTTAATTATGCAAGGATCAAATAGTCGTGAACTCAGTCTCATGGGGCGAGCTTTAATGCGGATTTGGAAGTGTCAAGTATGTAAAAGTGCTAAACAAAGGGCTTCAGGACAGAGAGAGAGAGAGAAGAGAGGAAAGGCAGGCAGGTTAGCGAGACGCACGTCCGGTTTGCTACCCTGCACTGGGGTAAGGGAGTATAGGGATGAAAAGAGAGCAGAAACGCCGACTTAAAGGAACGAGCTGACATTATGCCAGGACCACCCAGTGGAACGCCGCCACTTGTCCTTATCTCTTGGCACCACATGTCGTCAGGTGCTTACCAAATTTCGACGGTATCATGAGAACAACGAGCCATGCCTAGAATGAGCGCAAAACCGACCTCTCACTTCCTTATCATTGCTTCCGCACTGGCACTGCATACTAAAATAAGCGGAAAGAAAAGATGGCCACACCTGTCGAGGATATTTTCTCCCTCGTTATTAGTCAGATCTTAGACTGTCATTTCTGTGATTGAATTAGGCCAGCCTGTTTGCCATGCGACCGGCAAAGTTAGATAATATTTCGTCCATCGGAACATTTTCTGTTTCGAGATGGCCGACACTGTTTTCATAGATTGATATTTCGTTCTTCCGGCTAAATAGCAAGCTATATGTTGACCATGCAGATTGCATGTTAGCACTGCATACTGTATTCGTTCGTTCTTTTTTTTTTCCATTCTACGAAAATGTAGTTTTGTTATAGACCACCTTTTGTGATGCCTATGTATATTCAGTACCCCCACTGCTACGTCTCATGCTATTGAGCTGTCGATATATCGTCTGCACCCGCATCAGCTGCAGAATACCCCAGAAAACTTATCGTCATTTCTTTGACTTCATACCGCCGTCGTGGTGACGTCGTCGGTCATAACAGCTTCGCTATTTCAACTACGTCGTTCGATGGTCGTCGAAATCATGGCATCGCCGTCATTTCGCCACAAATTTATCTTGAGCTAGACGTCTCCCGTTTAAAATGAGTCCAAATGGGTCGGGTGCTCTATTCTTGCAACTCGTCGTTGAATAACAGGGTCCATCACGAACCCCAATTTTTCCAGTCACCAGCTACTAGAGGTGTTTGATTGTGACTGGACTGCACAAAGTTATTTTCGTGAATATATTATCTTCATATATTCTGCAGCATTCTGTCGGAACGAGGCTAAAACATCACGGGTTTGTGTATCAATCCTTAACCTACGTATGACGTTGACGCGGGCTAGTTGGAACATTTCCAAGTTATAACATCACGAAGGACGGGAATAGGTAACAGAGTAATGAAGGCGCTGAACTTCAACTCAAGTTTATTCCATGCTAGGCACAGAACAAAAAAAAAAAAAAACGCGAACAAATCAAGCCTATTTCAAGTTGCCTAAACCTACGATAACTACAGGCTTGAGTCTAATGCAGCGTTTTCCGGAAGAGATGGAACTCTAATGGTCGCTTTGTACCTGCGTTAACGACGGAAGCAGTCTTGTAAAGGCGAAAACAAAATACAAGAACAGTCAGCGTAGAAGCACCTACGCGTAAAAAAACGAAAAGAAGAAGAACTGGCATTACCAGAATTTCTAAAAGGGTTCTGCATTGCAGCGTGAAAAGCTGGTTGTTCATGCAGACGATTATTAAACGCGCTGTCTGCATGCACAGATAAAGATACAAAAATTATAACTATCAAAGACAGGGAGGCCAGCTACGACTAAGTTCTGACTAACCTTTGCTGCAGAAATGAGAAAAGCGGAAAAGATCAAGAGAAGAGAATAAATCAAGTGTTGATTTGCAACTGCAGTCGCCGGAGTAATGGAAGTAAGCGCTGTGTCACGGACAATCTCTCAGTCGGGTACCAGAAGCAAAGGCGAGCCTTTTTTGCATTGGTACTGAAGAATATCTGATAAAGAAAGTCCACGGTATCGCCTACAACTAGTGCTAATTTCATATGGTGTTTATTACTGCATGTTTCACTTCGCTCCACAATGCTTTCACATATCGGTTGTTTACGATGAACAGCACTTAAATTGTCATTACGAAGTTCAGTACGAGTTTAGAACTCCGCATGATTGACTTCCTCAAGGATATTAATACAAAGAATGTCGAGTAATAATTTTACGTTAACCGACGTTGCATTACTAGAAGGAAGTGCTAACGATCTGGTAGCTATTATTACTGATACAAAGCGCAGAGTAACAGGGAGGGAATGGCAGGTACGAGGCTGCTGATCTCCGTTGCCAAACAAATCAGATGACGTCACCTTGCTATCGTTTTACAAAAGCGTGAAATGGCTTTTAATGCATTCGCACTCCTCACCTGCATGAGTACAGTAACTGAGGCCAGAGAATTCAACTTTAACGCTGACGAAAGGAGGCCCGGGACTTGAGCGTGCAGCTTTGTCTGCGCGGGCAATAATCGCTATGGCTATCTTGTGACCCCAGTTTGCCAAAAACACGTTCACGTTGAATAGGCGTGAACTTTTGAAGACTGAATCCACAGTGCCACTTCATTTGCGTTTGAAGTTTAAAAAATAATATGCCTGTGGTTCTAGATAGAGCTGATCACTTTGACAATCAAGTGTGAACAATACTAATGTGCCATTTTGCTTGTATCTCAGTTGTTCGAACAGCGCAACGATGAAAAGTCGCTGCATTGACAACGCTTACCTTTACTTCCGCAGCTTGCCCCAGCCTGCTTTCACACTCTTCTGTATTGCGCTTACTGGTTTCTTCATCACCGGCAAAGCAAGTAATGCTACCTGCCACCGGTGGTTGACGCGACAGCTTGTTTCTTCTGTGCGAGAGGTCGCTGGTACGATTTCCCTGCCGCAGGCACTGTATTCCAATAGGGGAGGAATGTGAAAATGGCACAGTCCCAATAACAGAAATCTGGTAAAATTTTCCGCAGTACCAGCGGTACCTGTAAGTTGCACATCTTGAACGCCCGCCTCTTCGACGCAAGTGGAATTGATGGACTCAGCTTCGGCAACATCATTTTACTTGTCGCATCTCGAATCGAATATTGGAGATGTTTCACGATTGATTTTCTCCCAGAGCTTGTCCTCACATTGCTTATGAGCATCGAAGAGCTTCTTATAAACCAGGGGAGAAAGCAGCGCAACAAGTTGTGCAACGATTTACTAACAGTTCACTAATTAACCCAGTCGAGTCCTTCTACGCAGGGCGCACTGCTACGCGTGCAGCGTTGTAAGCGCTTTCACCTTGACTCCTTGTACGCGGTTGCGGCCATAGCCGAATTCTGGCAATTCCGGCACTGGGAGGACGCCCGATGCAAGCTGGTATTCTATTTTGTTATTGAATTGTTCTCATGATCATTGTACGAGCGGGTAATTTTCTTCAGACCCTTTGACGGCTGCAGTGCTGGGTAGCTCCAATGCTCCGCAGAAGTGGAGAAAAACGTTAGTAACACATAGTTCATCTGGCGAAGCGAAACCGCGTGACGCCGTGCTAAACCTTTTGCACATTATCTGTGTTCACTGCATGGCGCCGTAACCGGCACAGTTCCAAAAAGAAGAGTGGGTAATTCGGCTTGAACTACAACGCATCTGTAACACGCTTGGAAGAAAAGGTGCGAGTATACGTGTGCACAGATGTCTACATGGCGTTTGAAAAGGTTCAGGACAGCTCAAAGGCAAAAAAAAAAAAACAACGAGAGAAAGCGCGAGACTCTACTGAAGAGGCATTTGAAGAAGAAACAAAGATGGGCCAGTTTTTGTATTATTGAAGCTTTAACACATGTTAGAGAAGGGGTCATGAGAGTGGCTTGTTGGGCTAGTGGGGACACGGTCATACTAGGAGAATTCGAGCAAACGTGAAAAAGGGAGAAATCGAGGGGCAGATTTAGACAAAGTGACAGGAAGTTGGCTGGACTAACAACTGAACTTTGTTCCTTGAGAACAACGTCCCACAAGTCCGTACTGAGCATGCGCGAGGCACAACACATCATGAACACGGTTATAACCTCATATATATACGGCAACACCAATCAAGGAATTGGTTCTGAATTTGGGAGCGTATTTTAACAAAACTTTGGCGCATGCAAACGCACTCACAGTTTGTGTTACAACGAAAAAAAATTTACAAAAATATAAAACAAGTTTGCGGGCTAGATAATGCGATGGACGTGTGCGTTCTCTTGTCTTCAAAGTAAAAGCTAAAAATTATTGCGTGACCACCTCTCCGTGTCATTGGAGCCCGCCTCATGTGATTGTGGAACTAGAGGTTTCACAAAGGCTACTTACGGGTGCACGGCCTCAGAATATTCGAGGTTTTCTCCACAGTCGATATAATTAAGTGCCGCTTCGCGTGACAACTGCAATACCTGGCTGGCGCGCGACCATTGAGAGGGTACAGAAATAGCGTCGGAACGAATAACTTCTGCCGCTGAATCCATATCGCTGTTCCCTAAACCACGCGTTCTCTTGGCAGAATGTGCACGCATCATCGTTCTTCAACATTGGACAGCTATATGCCTATCAATGTGCCTTGTTTGCCCGCAACGGCGAAAAGAAAAGAAAGAAAAATACTTGTCGAGAATCCTTGATTGCGCAGTTGGAAGCTGCGATGCGTCTTCCTGATACTGTTTGTCGTTCTAGAAGACTATTTACCTTGCTCTTCAGAAAAGCAGGTACTCAAAAGAGTATTCCAACTGAGTTCCTCTTACCGACTGTAAGCTGTTCATCAAGCCTAAAGCCATCTGCTAGAGCACATTGAAAGAGTGCTGTAAGAAAGGGCGTGGTATATAAACACACATATTGACCACTTTTTCCGCGTCTGATGCAATTTCTTTTATGTATAACTGAGCCACATTTAGACATTTGAACAAAACTACAGTACCGACAGCAGCATGAACGAATCTTCACGCCATCTTGGCAAAAGGTGGGGGCGAAATGAGATGCGAAAAGCAAAAAAGTGAATTAACGGGAAAAGAAACAACCGGTTGGCTAAGCGACATTAAGAATTAGGTCACGCTAAACAAAACAATAGAAAAGATAATTTCTGATAAAATAATAATGAAGTGGTACTGGCATCGCAAACTGCGAATAACTCCCATATGCCACATCGTATCACTCTAGTGTGTGTTCAAGAAACTAGCTACACTGGACTTTACCTTGACCGTCTTAAGATTTTTCTCCAATTTTATTACTGAAGCATGGCCAACCGGGCTCATTTATGTTCAACCTAACAGCCTTTCTCTCCTTTCGCTCCCGAGACGTATAATTGAGTGCGGCTTTAAAAGAGACTAGCGTGTGCATACTTGCGACATACGCTTGCATACGTTCCGCTGGAATACACCATCACTTAGTCTGTAAAAGCCACTCTTGTTGTTGCAGTGAACAAAGTCGTACATATGTCGTCACATTGTCCGGCCTTCGTCATCCTCCTCTTTATGGAGGATAAGTTGCAAAGGAAATTGTCTTTGGTGCTCTGACAAAAGGCATACAGTACCTGACTTTGCCAGGCTAGCCGTACAGCAGCATTACAAGGAAGACGACGTAAACGAAACAAGTGCCCTAAACTCATTTTTTAAATAATTCTGTTGTATAAACGAACAAGACAGAAATGTAGTATTCTTTATTGCAATAAAAATAAATTTACAGACAACAGAAATAGAACTCGCAGATTCCAATTCAGAAGAATTCAGAACCCAATTCAGAAGAAGGTTTAATCATATTGTTGCACGCACGCGTGAGTGAGAAGAACGATGACCGGTGAACGTGCTTGCGGTCCCGGGTTGAAAGAGAAGAGGACGACGTTGAGTTGATCAACCACCTGACCACTCTTGCGCTCACCTTCGCGACCTACAATAAATGGCCCCCTTCATCCGTAAGGGTGATAAACGGTCTCCTTCGCGCGTAACAGAGTGGTGGAGGTGCTGGGTACGCGCTCACAACAACGGAACCGTCACTGCTGCAGCTTCGTCGAAGCCGTCGACTTGCCGGCCTCCCGCCATCTGCCGTGACCGTCTTCGACATGCCTGAAGAAGGAGCCGCTCCGAGGGCAGCGCCTAGCAGTCCACTGCAATACTACCGAGTTCCACCCACATTCGGAGGAAAAGCGGGAGAAGATGCCGACGAGTGGCTCGTCCATTACAAACGGGTGAGCAAGTCCAACGGGTGGGATTCAACCGCTCAGCTCACCAACGTGGTGTTCTCCCTGACCGACACCGCACTCGTGTGGTACGAGAACCACGAGGACACGCTTACGACGTGGGAACTTTTTGTTGAAGAGCTCAAGGCATGTTTTGGGGACTCAGTCGCCAAAAAGAAGCGTGCTGAGCAGACACTGTCGCAACGGGCACAACTACCAGGTGAGACATGCACCACGTACATTGAAGAAGTTTTAAAGCTGTGCAAGGTGGTCAGTGCCCGCATGTCCGAAGAAGATGTCCGCACCTTCAGCGAACACAACTCGCGTCTGGATATCGTCCTGAACTGCATCAGAAACGCTGGCCTAGTTTTAAACTCAAAGAAATGCCACTTTGGAGACCGCCAAACCCTTGTGCTTGGGCACCTCGTCGATAAGGATGGCATCCGCCCTGATCCCCAGAAGACAGCCGCCGTTGAAAGCGTTTAGTGCACCA